>NC_056737.1:1681075551-1681375551 GCF_019279795.1 Protopterus annectens
GACACAGATGTGAGCAATGCTTGGACTCATAGAAGGATTTCAAGAGGGACAGAGCATTCATCACTTTTAATATTCATGGTGACCTATGTTTGCAAACAGGTCAGAAGGGACAGATCAAAAAAGCTGCTGCATGCAGACAATGTGGCATTATAAGCAGACTCCAGACAAAAACTTCAGCAAATGATAGGGGATGGAATGCAAAACCAAAGACACATGGGATGAAAGTGAGTATAGACAAGGCAGTTGTCATGGCAGCAAATGGAGGAATCAGAAGAAGCTGGAAACTGAGATAGAAGGGAAAGAGTGGAACAGGCTAACAGCTTCAAATATTTGGGAGGGGAACTTGAGAAGAGATTTCTGAATAAGGAGATCACAGCTAGAATCAGAGGGGCTGTATCAAGTGTAGTATATAACAGAAGAATGTCAAAGAAGCTAAAATGTAAGGTGTACAAAGTGATGTGACCAGTACATCTGCATGTCATAGAAAGAAGGGAAGTGAAAACCAAGTAGCTGAGGAAGCTAGAACTGAAGGAGATGAAGTGCCTGAGATGATTGGTATGATACACACTGAGGGACAGACAGAAATAATAACATCAGAGTAGAAACCAATCGACCCTTTCTTATTCCAAGAGGTAATTATGATACTTGTATGGGCCCCCTTATCTGAGTTGGTATGCCCTGCCAAGCTCCTATCCCCATATATTTGTTGATAAGTGCATTTTGTTTGCATACTGCACCTTTGGTCCACCTGTTTGGTAGGTATGGAGGTACAGAGAGTGCACTGCTGGTTGAATGCTTTTTGTGGGATTGTAGAGTGATCAGATGTGTAGGTAGTGTATTTTGTGCTGAGTTCTAAAAAGTAAGTGTTTAAGGTATGTTGTCAACTGAAGATGACTGGGGGCATGCTACTGGAATTATTACTGGCATTCACTTACTTCTGTCATTGCTGATTTTTTTTATTGAATGCTGATGGTGTCAGTAGTGAGTAAATGCTGGTAATGTATGTGATTGTGTATTGAGTGGTGTTGCTTGAGTGTGTGTAGCAGTTGATAAAGTTTTGTAGGTATAGTAGGTATGTGTGGGTAGGATGTTTGAATACCATGTGTTGTTGCTACACAAGATCATAGTACAGAGTGCAGTGGGAATATTCACTTCCCTCACAGTTATTTGATCTTGGAATTAGTATATATTAAACAGTAGGGTGTGAGTACATGGGGGGGGGGGGGGGAGCTTGCAAAAAAACAACTGTTTAGGCTTTTTTCTGTTTGAGTATGAATGTTTTTGTGTTTAGTGTTGAGTACAGCGTTTTCCTCTGTTGGCCCACTGTTTTCTGTAGTCAGCCTACATTTATATATTCCTTTTAATATATATATATATATATATATATATATATATATATATATATATATATATATATATATATATATATATATATATCTACTTTGATCCAGCAAATTTATGTTTCATTGAAAGATACATTTGCAAACTCACTTATGCAAAAGTGCATTTTTTCAAAAATGCACTTTCGTGTAAAAACAAAAAGAAAAAAAAACACACTAAATACAATTATGCAGGGGGGGGCAAGACCCCTGCACCCTCCATGTGGGGGACTGCACCCCTCCCACACCCCTAATTTAATATTCACACTCCAAGATTGCACAACAGTGGGGAAAAGGGAATATTCCCTTATCCCCACTGTACCACGATCTCAGCAATAGTTTGCTTAGTTGTACATCAACAGTAAATGTTGATGTACAACTAACGTTACATGCAAACTGCATGTTTTTATTTTTCTGTTTTTTTTTATTTTTATTTCTGTTTTTACACGAAAGTGCATTTTCGAAAAAGTGCACTTTCGTGTAAATGAGGTCGCGAATTTACGTTTCAGTGAAACGTAAATTTGCTGGATCAAATGGATCCCATATATATATATATATATATATATATATATATATATATATATATATATATATACACATATATATGAGTCCCCTTCAGTTTGCCAACATTCCAGAATGCCGACAACCATATAGCCGACACCATATGGTCAACATTCAGAATGCCAACAATGCAGAACCGGCATCTCACTATAGTGCGGAATGGAAAGATTTCCATTCCTGCACTGTAGTGCAATCTTGGAGTTGGTATATTAAAGTTACGGGGGGGTGTGGGGGGCAGAGCCCCCCATGGGGGGTGCAGGGGGGGCTAAGCCTCCCTGCTAACAGTTGAAAGGAAATTTTATTTTCCTTTTCTATGGACCTCTCACAATGTCGGCATTCTGAATGTCAATCTTATGGTGCCGGCCATGTGGTTGTCGGCATTCTGGAATGTCGACGTTGTGTAGGGGATCGATATATATATATATATATATATATATATATATATATATGTGTGTGTGTGTGTACACACACACACACACACACACACACACACACACACACACACACACACTCGAAAAAAATCCCCCTGATGTCTGGGTAAGAAATATTACTACATTAAATCTAACTGACCCCATTCCAGAAAGAAAACAGAAGCAGAGAACACGTGACCAGGAGAAACTGTGAACAAGAGTTATGCAAATGTAGTAGTAATAATAAAAACAGATACATTTTATCATTCTGTGCAAGATAAGGGTTATGAAAGAACAGACATATGCACCAATAAATTGTTCAAAAACACAAGCTAAGCATCCATGCCAAGAAATTCCTACGCATAGTATAATACACAAAATATGTGTAAATGCGTACCCATGAACATAAGGTTATGTCAGTAAAGTAGTAGGTAGGATAGGTAATAACACACAAGCATTCAGCATGATAAACCCTGAGAGATTCATGATGTCATATTATGAAAAGATTTTCCCCATTTTAAAGCACTGTAGAAAATATCAGACAAGGGAGAATAAATCGACACAGCTTGCCTTTTTGATATACTTGTTAAGAAGGAGACAAAACATTTGAATGATATGCAATAGAATGGAGGGGAGCAAGAGAATGACGGCCATACAGAGGTTCAGAAAACTAGCTGAGGTGGGTAAACATAGGAGCTGTAAAAAAAGGGCTAACATTTTGCTGTGACCTGCAAATGATGGAAATCTGGGTGTGGATAGAAAATAAAAATGAGCCTGTGCATTCTGAAGCATACCCCAATGATGGAAACATAGAAACTTAATACATAAGAAATATCAGAATAGAAACTAAAGGTAAACTGATCGAAAAATTCTGAAGTAAAAATCAATGCTAGACAGAAGTCTGCACACAGACGTATGAGAAGTGGTTAGACTGAAAAAAGTCAGGACAAAAATAAAAGATATAGGGCACTTAAATGAGAACCCTCAGAGTAAACAAATTTTAGTAAGTACTAAATATAAGAGAGGTAAGAAAATGCATAGTTCTAAACCCATTTCTATCCGTGTGTAACAGAAAGTTGAAGAGTAAGGGAACCCTCAAGAAGTTTGGCTAGTTAGTGGAAATGTTAAAAGCAGAATAGTTTTCTCCAGAACTACCCTTTGTAAGGAAAACATAGCAGAAGCAGCTGTGCCACTGATTTTGGGAGAGGAACCTATACCCACCATCTCAATACATGGTAGTGAAGAATGTAGCCTTGAGTTAATGGAGTTACCAGTAAGCTAACAAAACTTAAAAAAACTAACAAGAAGATGATTCTTTAACTAGTCTTTTAGTAGGTCACTAGTCACTCTGACCAATGCTGTAAGGGAGGATAGCAAACAGGATGCTGACATTATTTACTACATCTATTTTGAGTTAAAAGATAACCTATTATACAGAAACAATAGTAGGACAGTAAGCAAATGTAGGCAGGAAAGTTTATATTATTTACTAGTGCCAATACCTTATATGGCATTAGTAATGAAGCCAGCCTATAGTCACATGCTATGAGGTCATTTGGTGATCGCCAAAACCAATGCAAGAGTGTAAGCAATACTTCATTAGTCTGGCATAATGAAAGAGATAAGATTTATGTGCTTCATTGTTAAGAATGTTAGAGAAATGTACCTTATTCTAAATTGAGGAGTCCATTGATCCCAATGCCTGTTACAAATATGCCATTTGAATGCATTGCTTTGTGTATTGTAACAAAATCTAGCAATGGGTAACAGTATATAATAAGGGTTCCTATCAGTTCATTGAAACGTCAGCAGTTCGAACACCATATGTTCGAACTGTGACGTCCGAAAACTAATTATCGTGAAACCACGGAACACCGAATTCTTTCCCAGGGAAAGAATTTGGTGGGCCGTTTCTGTGGCTTTTCTGTATTCAGCACTGTGGTGGAAAGTTACAGGTCGGGTTCAGGTAAGTGTGCGATTGTGTGGACATTAGGGTTAGGGCACAGATTAGGTGAGTTAGGGTTAGGGCGCGGGTGAGGTGGGTGTGCGATAGTGACAGACTTTAGAGTTAGGGAGGGATAGGTGAGTTAGGGTTATGGTGTGGGTCAGGTGTGTGTGCGATAGTGATGGACCTTAGGGTTAGGGTTTGGGTTAAGGTAAGTAGATAGATAGTAGTGTATGTACCATTTAGTGTAGGGTTAGATGTAGGATTTTAAGTGTATATGTGTGGATTGCTGTTTTTTTGGTGTGCTTGTGTTGCGTGTGTGTTTCTTGGAACAGCAATTTTTTCCCTGGGAAAAAAATCACTGTTCTAAGCAATCTATGTTTTTGCACTTCGAGGTTAGAAGTTTGAACATATGGTGTTCGAACTTCAGCCATTTTGTTGAAGTGATATAGATCCGATAATAGTAGTATGGACTATGTTACAAAATTTCCAGAACCAGTGTCATTACATAAAGCTAATAATAAGAGTATTAACCAAAAACTGGTGGTGTTATTCTCCAGAGTTGTTTTCATTACACAGGGACTTACTGACTGAGGCATTCCCTTTATGTCAAGAGCATTGCATCAGTTATTTGAATGCTTAAAAGTCAGATAGATGGGATGTCAGTCTACCATCTTCAGACTGAGGGACTAATGGTGATGTTTCATTAAACATTGAAATCCAAGTTAAGGAAAGATAGTGATGAAGGTGGTAAAAACTTGGAACAGTTGTTACTCCCTTAGTGCTGCCAATAAGAGAAGTACCAAAAGCTTGAAATAGATTTACCCTAGACGACTGCCTGATATTTTTATGGAAACTTGGGAAGGAAGAAAAACAATGTTTAAAAGTATGACGGAGCACTGCAGTAGTTTGCAGAACAGACTAAACCTGGCTATAGTAACAGTAAAGGAACACATTCAGAAAGCCCAAGAGATGTATCAATGAATTTATAATAAGAATAGCTGCCATGGACAATTATACAGATGCATTGAGATACTGGTATTAGCATTACTGTCTTCCACAGAGAAAAAAAATATGGCTAAAGGGCAAGAGCTATTTAAGGTGATTAAAATAATAAATGCAGTAAACTACAAGGCTATACTATCAGAAAAGGGAAGCTATAACCAATGTATTGCATTAATGCAATGAAACCATGAGAAGAAGTAGAACATTCTGTGGTGAGCTTGCAGGCAGAAGGTTTTAAAGAAAAGATCAGAAAATTTTTGAGTGAAGTTCAGCTATAAGAATCACTGTGAAAGCATAAATGCAGGAAATAAAGTACCTTATTAGAATCAAAGTAATATACTGTGGTGGTGGTGTTGCGGTAGCGTTGTCGCCTCACAGTAAGACATGGTCCTGTTCGAATCTCAGCTAGAGCGTCTTCTTTGTGGGGACATGCATGAATGGGCATACCTTTGTTGAAGGTTGTGCATCAGGGCCGGCAACTCGGGATGTAAAAATCTACTGCCAATCATTAGCAGACCGGCATTCCGCTGTGGCGACCCCTAACCGGGGAAAAGCCGAAAGACACAACAACATTAGAATCAAAGTAATGTTTTCAGACATGTCTGTGAGAACTAAACTGATAGAACTTAATAACAGAGAGACAATGCCTAGAATGGATGGTAGGTGAGACCATGCAGAGTATCAGAATCACAGAAAAAATAGTAAGATAAGTCAAGGTGCTCAAACTAGGAGTGATAGAAGAGACAGAGTGAATGGAGCATCCCAATAGTGCTAATTAATCATTCTTGATGCAACTGTCAGCTTTTAAACTGAAACCAGGAAACTGAGGAGAATTTCAGCATTTTATAATTGACCTATACCCAGGGCTGAAGCATTGTTAGAGAACCTAAGAAAGGCTACATACTTGACAAGAATATACATCTGATGAAGTTCAAATGAGACTATTGAACGAAAAGCACTTCATTAAACTTTTTTACTTGTTTTTTGGAGTTTGGAGTTCCATTTTTGTTTTTCTTTGTTTACAGTTGAGTATATTGACAGACAGCTTGCCTTCATTCTGCTAAAGAATAGTTTTTTTTTTTTTTTTTTTTATCTCTCCTTTGGTAACCATAAAAGTCCAACTGAGCCAATGTCCCATTTTCAGCAGAGGCATAAGGAGAAAAGCTCCACAACAGATCCAAAAACTTTAAACAATAGTTGATGAGTCAATTTATAAATAGAGAGAAAATCCCCACAACAGATTAAGTACTTTACAATGAGTTGGTGAGTAATTATATACAAGGGCAGAAAAGCCCCAGAACAGATTAAATATTTTTCAGTGAGTTGGGGAGAAATGTTCCACAAACATCCATAAAAGCATTTTGCAATAGCTGATAAATAATTATATACAAGGGTAGAAAGCCCCAACACAGACAAAATTCTTTGCAATAGATTAGGGTGTACCTTATATACGAGGGAATTGATCCTCACAACAGATTGAAATACATTTACAGAATATTGCAAGGAGAAATTTTGATCAAGAATATAATAATTTCAAGACAGTTTGCAGAATGGCAAGTAAACGAATATATAGTTATTCAAAGTATTGACTATATTTCTAATAATATATGGAGGTGAGAAATAACAGGGTATACTGATATCAAAATAGCTAGAGTAAAAGAATAAGATGAGGAGCAGTAATGTGCAGGAGGATAATTAAGGACATGCGGAGAGAGAGAGTTGATTAGTATTAGAGAGATGAGAATGTTATGGAAGGATAAATAATAATAAATAATATTAAGTGCCAGCTACTAGGATGAAAAGGTAGAACATACATTAGTAGTTTAATAGTACTAATAAACAGCCTTATTAACCTCTGCAGGTCTATTCTAGTGCACTGTGCAACCATCTGGCATATATGGGGCTGCAGCTACCTTTCAGATAATAATTTTATAAAATACTGAAGCATAACTCAAAATATGTCGCTGCATATCTGGATGATATGATTATCCATTCAGAAGACTGGAGTCTCAATTACCAAAAATGTAGGGTATGTAAGACAGACAGGCTTGATTGTGAATACCAAGAAAAATAAATAGGGCCTGGGGAAGGTATGTATTTGGGAAAAGCTTATACAAAGATGTCTGGTAAGACCACAACTACAACAAATAGAGGCCACATAACCCTGTACCCTCTACTAAAATACAGGTGAAGACTTTTCTTGGAGTTGCTAGGTACTACTGAAATCTTGCACAAAATTTGACAACTACTGCATGTCCTCTGCCAGGTCTCATGGAAGGGAAGCCTTCGAAGTATAATAGTACCTGAAAGTGGACAGAGCATTTAAAAATCTAAAAACTATATTACATTCTGAACCAGTCATAGTGATTCCTGGTTTTAATAAGGAAGTTACTCTGAGCATGAATGTATCAACAGTAGCTTTGCGAGAAATATTTCCCAAGGTAATTAAGGTGTGGAGCACCCTGTGAGCTATAGCAGCAGAAAACTAAGTCATAGAGGTCCTACAATTCAACATTATAAATCCAAAACTGATGGTTTTGTGCTGAGAGGGGCTAGTTGTAATATACTGTGTATGGGGCATGTGTAATGTGCCTTTAAAATTGTGTAAAAGGACTTCTGCTGGCAAATATTTCACAGCAATTTAGTCAGGCAATTAATTCTATTAGCTATCTAACTGCCTGCATAAAAAGAAGTTATGTGTTTAAGACAAACTAAGAAGTAATTTCATCAATCAGATGTTAAGGGCATTGTAAAGCTTCTTTAATCAAAGATCTAAGACTTGTTGAATTTAACATCAAAATCAGGATTAAGTATGGATGTGGCCTGAGAAAAAAACTCAAATGAAAGTTTTTGTGGTTGAAGGGAAGGTCTGTCAGGGCATGCATCTGCGATGTCTCAACATGTTTCCAAAGGTATTTTTTTCTTTTGCGTATGGAAAGAAAACATCAAGCATGCTGTACTTATGTTGTATTTGCATTTTTATTTGGATCCATAAAATAAACTTGAGTATTTTCATATAAGTTCTGCCACTAGTATCTTTATAGATTTAAACTATAACTGTATAACTATTACTATAACTTTATATTTATTCATATTCATATATGGGTGTAATTGCTGAGTGCAAACATTCAGGAGAGCAAACACTGTTTCTGCTTTACAAGACAGTGGTACAGTTGGGTCTGGGAATTAGCCTTTTCCTGACTATAGTATGATTTCAGGGTTGGTTTATATAATTAGCCATTAGGTGTAGTGGGTGCAGAGGGTGTTTCCACATTGTCTAAAATGTTGTTTTTCCTGCCGACATTTTTGTTTTCCATATATATGTGTATGTATGTATGTATGTATGTATATATATATATATATATATATATATATATATATATATATATATATATGTGTGTGTGTGTGTGTGTGTGTGTGTGTGTGTGTGTGTGTATATATATATATATATATATATATATATATATATATATATATATATATATATATATATATATATATATATATATATATATATATATACATATATAAAAATCAAAAATCCACACAGAAGAACGCTGCTGTATAGTAACAAACCAAGTAAATAACAGCAAAAAAACACTTCCAGCAGCTCACAGCAGATTCTCCAAGTGTACAAAATTCACAGTCTTTCTTAAAAACGTTTATTAGCTAAGCGCTTTCACAAACAGTAAGTTAGCTTCCTCAGACCTTAATAAAAACAGCCATGAAACTCATACTTTTAACCCCCCATACATTTTAAACCAGCCTATCACTGGTAATTTCTAATTAACAGCAAATACCCCATTCATTGCCAAGTTACATAGAGAAAACACAGGCATTAAAAATACAGGCAATAAAAAGATGCAGGCAATAAACGTATATAAATGAAAAACATACTAAAAAATAAAATTACACACTGCTTCACTTTATTAATCGTCTATTTTTCAACTTTGATGTAAAGTTATGTGGTCATTAAGTCCCTTCCCCAGGTATGCAATAAATTTTATTACTCTCGTTCTTCATTGATGTTATCAATGTTCCCTAACCTGATATTTTCATGTAAAATCTCGAAGACACTGAACTTAAAATGGTGCTGACTGCCTAACTCCAGAATGTGTCTGGCTACTGCACTATATACATGCCCCCTCCTCAAACAATACATATAGTCCCTGATCCTCTCTTTTAACTGTCTGTTTGTTTTCCTGGAGTAAAATGATGCACAAGTGTAGCAGCGAGCAAGATAGACCAAATTCCTGGAGTTACAGCTGGAGATTTTACATGAAAATATCAGGTTAGGAAACATTAATGACATCACTGAAGAACGAGAATTAAAATGGATAATAAAATTTAGTGCACACCTGGGGAAGGGACTTAATGACCACATAACTATTACATCAAAGCTGAAAAATAGAAGATTAATGAAATAAAGTGAAGCAGTGTGTAGTTTTATTTTTTAGTATGTTTTTCATTTATACGCTTTTATTGCCTGCATCTTTGTATTGCTTGTAATCTTAATGCCTGTGTTTTCTCTGTTACTTGGCAATGAATGGGTTACTTGCTGTTAATTAGAAATGACCGGTGATAGGCTGGTTTAAAATGTATGGGGGGTTAAAAGTATGAATTTCATGGCTGTTTTTATTAAGGTCTGAGGAAGCAAACTTACTGTTTGTAAAAGCGCTTACCTAATAAACATTTTTAAGAAAGACTGTAGATTTTGTACATTTGGAGACTGCTGTGAGCTGCTGGAAGTGTTTTTTGCTGTGTTTAATATATATATATATATATATATATATATATATATATATATATATATATATATATATATATATATATATATGTATATGTATTTATTGCCATTGGTTTACTGGGAGAGTCCGACTGGGCTAACAATATCATCTTCATTCGAGGCCTGGAGAGAAAATCTCCTTGAACAGAAATTACAAAGTTCCACAGGAAAAAAAAACAGATACTGAATCATTACAAAAGCTGAACATTGCATTTGTGCAGTATAAGACAATCATTGACATTTTTGAGAGATATTAAGATTTTTGGATTAATAATATATTGTATGAAAAAATAAGACAGATTAGTTATTATGTACATTTTATGTAGTGAAGACAGTTGAGTTAGGATTGTATGACATATTTACATAGAGAAAAATATCTAACATTTCATATAGTGAGATGACAGAAAGCATGGAATGGGGGCCAGAATGAAGATAGAAAAGTCAAATTGTGAGCAAATATAACATTTTTGTCAAGTAGGATGACAAAAAGCATAGCAGGGATGTCAAAGGATGATAGAGGAGTGAAAGTTGTGAGATAGAAAAAATACATATACTTATATACAGACCTAGTACTGGTAATCTAGTAGTGTTTTTTTAGTTTCAAATAAATTCACCACATTTTATAAACCAAAAGCAGGAAACAAGCACTTTAATAAGAGCTGTGGGCTATTTATTTAAAAGGAACAACACATTTCCAGCAACATGCATGAGCATTCCGCAGCAGACTTCGCAAAGAAATTTGTCAATGAAATTCAGTTCAGTCACTATTTATAGTCTGTAAGTGGCAAACATTGTATTTTGGCTCTCTGTTGCCATTTAACAAACAAAAGAACTGCAGATTTACTGAAGTGAAATTCATTTTTCATTACAGACTAGACAGTTTTGGCATACAGATTTCCTAAATCAGCAGTCACAGAGTCCCTCACAGGCAAAATAAGGAATCAGTCAGGAATCGGATCTGCCACCCCCTTGCAAAACTGACGTCAAAACCCATTCTAGATATGCAAAAGAAGACAATAGTGGAAATTCTCATACAGTATCATAGACTGTAACACATACAACCTTGCTGTCATAGTGCGGAAACACATAATTATGTGTTAGACAAAGAAAGGCTTCCTGCTGATATAGAAAATTCCACATTAAAAAAAATAAATAAACAGTACCAGAAATTAGATAAAAAAATGCTGAGTGCAAACTTTAACATATCAGCTGCTCCCTTTCCAGAGTAGTCTTATTTTTACTTTTATTTTATTTTAATTTTCCCTGCAACAATTGCACATTACCGCGTGTCTGTCTTCTTCCTTCCATTATCACTCCTTTCTTTCTCCCGATCATCTCACCATTCACACACCAGCACACACACACACACACACACACACACACACACACACACACACACACACACACACACACACACACAAACTCACACACACACACACACACACACACACACACACACACACACACACACACACACACACACACACACACATAAAACTGCGTCTGTTTCTTGGTAACAAAACCAGCATGAAGTATGTAAAAGTACAGTATATAGGTAATGTGTACAAACAAATGTAATAAGCAGTCTACATAACCAATTTAAAGGTAACAGAGTTAAGAGTGAAAATTGAATATTATATTTTGAAACAGGATTTTCTCAATGGAAAAGGCTGGAGTTATGGTATTTCTTTAGCCTGGATTACAGGAGCATGCAAATTTATGTTTCTCAAAGTTGGTCTTTAAGGAGTCTTCTAAATGTTTTTAAGCTGTTTAGTCACCCATGTTTGCAACAATGAACAAAGATGTGATGGCACTTGTCAGTAATGAGACTGGCTGTAACTATTCACTGTATGTTGTATGTTGCACTTTCTTATCCAATTCTCTTAACTATTAAATTACCTTTACTTGTGTCTGTCTTGTAAAGTTACAGTTAACTAGCCTTTTCCACCTTTTTTGTGTTTGAAACATGGTGGTCATATAACTTTTCTGATCTTTTGCAGGTGTAAAATTGACATGCATGTTTTCCACCTACCACTGTGCATATATGTGACCTCACATGATACACGTATGCTTGATGGCCCATGCTATCAAGTTACCTTACTTGATTAGACACCCTTTGAAGGGAAGGACAGCTGCAGCCTTCTAGGCTGCCATGTTTTCTGAATGTTGTTAGCATCATCCATTCTTCACCATACTTTCATGATCCATTGATAGGATGGTGTAGTTACCTGAGTTTGAAAGGTCAGAGTACATAGAAAACGGCATGCCATAAACATGTGACATACTTTCTCAGAGTGTATTGCAGTCTTCCTCCAAATTTGGCCAAACACATGATGTGCACATCCAAGTGTATAGACACTCACTCTGTGATGTTCTGTTTTTACCTTAGAATGTTGCTGTACTCATCTACTCCCGCTGCAGTTGGTAACCATATGTGGGTCAGTTTTCGATAGCATTGTGCATCAACAATGAAATGTTCATGATGGATTTTTCTGCTTTTGAAAGGTTTACAAAGTACATATGGCAGATATATATATATATATATATATATATATATATATATATTTATATATATACTATTTTTCCCCTGAATACTTAACAAAGAGATTCCAGATTCATTCATTCTGACTGCATTCAGTGAGTTGAACTCATTGTGGTTCACATATACACAGGTATGATATGTATGAGGCATGTTACATTGATGTAAGCTTCCAATGTATGGCCCCCAAATATTCCTGATAGTACCTGTTACAGCATGGAGTATGATGGGAGTACTTTCCATCTTTGTTATCTCCAGCTTGACGTATGTAGTTGCATGCTGCATATGGCTTGTTAGGGACTGGTGCAGCTTCCTTCTGGGTGATGCTTGAAAAATCAATGCAGTATCTCCCAGTGGTTTCTGAAACTGAAATGAGCTAGTTGCAGTAATGGCCTAGAAGATGCTTGTATGCAGTAGAGGTGAATGTTGTCTTCTGTTGTATACTTCCTTTACGTTACAATTTCTTGACAGTTGATGGAGACAATAATGTTGCCTTATCTGTAATTTATGTGTAATGAACTTGCTGTAGAGTACCCCAGAATGACTCTTGTGGTACTCGTGGTACCCCACTGTTCACTTTGGTTATTATTCTTATCATTACTCTTGTACAGCCTTTTGTGTTCATCCATTAAACCATGCATCATCATGGGGTTCGAAAGAAGAGATGAAAAGTCAGCAAACAAGGGAGAGTAGTAGTACTGAAACTGAATTCATCCTCAAGTCTTGGTAAGTACTTTCACGAGGTGGACCCTGTTTTTCACAAAATCTCAAAAAGGCGACACTGATATATAGACTGTATTTAAATAGAATATATTATGTAGAGAAGTAGGTTAAAAATTTAAAAAGATAGCTGGGTGCACAAGACCCAGGATAAAAATGTGCCCAGTCATAGTAGGCACACTGGTGCCAGAACTGGAAAAGATAACAGTGTAGAACCCTCAAAATACGGAAACATTCCCACAATGGGGCTAGGCCAGGCCCAGGGGGAGGATGGCCCCCCGTTGTAGAAGGAAGAGATAGTCCACAAAATCACAAAACCATAAGGATGATAAAGTGGACTATTGAAGATAACAAAGAAATTATGTATTGTTACTATTATGCAAAAAGCCCAGAATTTCCAGACACAAGATATATAAAATGATTAAGAGAGAAATTAGAGGAAAGAAAAATACTTCCACAAGGAAAACTGTCAGAAGCTTCTTCAGATAAAAATGTGTATTCATTAATACAACAAATTTGTGAAAAACAGTGTATAGATCAAGAAACATTGATCTGTTTGGAGAAAGAAGCATCTGAGGAAGTGTGAAAATATAAACAACAAAACCAAGATATTTTTGAAAAGTATAAAAAAGAAATATGGACATGGGAAAGAAAGAGCGATTTGATATGGTGCAATATTTATGCAAAGGAGAAAGCCAAATTAATCAATATAAAGAAAGCAGTCCAAAAGATATTCAAAGACAAATACAGGCAAAGGCATCCAGATATGGAAAATTTCACAATAAAGAAAATAATATCTCAAAGAGAGAATGTAGAAAAGAAGATTAGTAAAGTAGAAGCTAAAAAAATAAAAGGTGAAGTTATGGAATGCCTGCAAAGTGAAGGATTTGGTGTAGAAGGTCTAACACAGGTTACATCACAGCAAGATGGAGCAAGTCTAGAAAGTAAGGAGAAAGAGGAAATCAGGAGACATCTGAAGAAGAAATATTGACATGGGAAAGAAAAAGATTTAATGTGGTGTAATATTTATGCAAAGGAAAAAGCAAAACTAACCAATACAAAAAGAGCAGCACCAAAAATATTCAAAGAGAAATACATACAAAGGAATCTGGACATGGAAAACTTTACAATACAAAAATAAGACACACAGGAAAAGGAGATTAGTAATGGAGAAGTTAAAGAAATAAAAAACTGAGGTTATGGAGTACCTTTAAAGTAAAGGATTCAGTGTAGAAAATGTAATTCAGAAAGCACCACAACAGGATAGAACAATGGATATCCAAATTAAGGGGAAACCAGTGGAACAGGAAGCAATTGCTCAGGTGCCATATGAAGATATTCTGGAGCTTTCCACAGGAAACCAGTATAAGCATTCACTTGAAGTTGGACAGCAAAGGAAGGAACAGGAAACTGTGGAAACTCTGATGCAGTCAATGTTGAGGAGTGATAGACCAGTAAGTTCCCATATGACAGAACAACAGGATGAAATTGAAGAGAATGTGCCACAGGAAGATGTTGCAGAATTTTCTATAGAATGCCCACAGGAAATGGAAAATAAAAAATGTGCCCTCAGTTTAGAAGAAAATGAGCTAAGAGAAGAGTTGCTTGATTTAATGGAGATAGATAGACATATTAAGATCAATGAAAGAAATAGACTGCAGAAGGTCAATAAAACCCAAAAGGACAAAAGTTTGATAAAACAAATGAATACAGTAATTAGGACTGTACATAGAGATCCATGCAATATAACAGAAGTAAACAGGATATATTACTGTGCAGCTAAATTAATAACTGATAAAGTCCTACTGCAAGAACACAGGGTAGTGAGCAAAAGGAAGGGGAACAATTGAATACCATCATGGAAGTATCGAATAGAGAAAAGTATAAAGCAGTTAAGACAAGAAGTGTCACTGTTAGAAGAATATAGAAGATGGAACAGATCAACAAAACGACTAAGAAAGATAGATGTAATAAAAGCAATGTGCAGTATGAGAACAGACCAGGATCTAACATGTACTATCGCAAATAACAAGCTAAAATCTCAGCCCAGGTGGAAAAACTTACAAAATACACAGATAAATATAAAGGAAAAGTACAAAATAAGCAATTTATTGATGACACAAAAAAGTTCTGTAGAGAGTTGGGAAATAAGGTAAAAGGAATTGAAAGACCACCCAAAAAAGAAGAAATAGATACATTTTGGAGAAATATTTATGAAAATCCTGTGGAACATAAAGATGCTAAATGGAAAGAAGAAGTACAAGAAAGAATAATAAGTTTAAAGGTACAGGATATGAAATGGGATGAAGTAACAGCCAGAGAGATTGAAACAAAATTAAGAAAAGCCTCCAATTAGGCCCAGATGCAGTACCTAACTTCTGGTTAAAAGTATTAACATCTTTGCACAAAGATTTAGCTATGAGTAAGGACTATTTATATGCACACCCTGAACAGACACCAACCTGGCTAAAAACAGGAAAAACAATGCTACTACTTAAGAGTGAACCTGCAAGCTACCCTAAAAACTATGCGTCTATATTACGGCATCAAACGAGCTGTTAATCAAATGCCCTTTTATCAACACATATTAAGCAAACTGCAAAAACCCCAAATGGCTACAAAAGTGAAAAATTGCTTGGCCAATACAAAAAAAATTTCAGATCGTACGAAGTGGGGGACTTTGCACCCCCCACTCCCCTAACTAAATATACCAACTCCGAGATTGCACTACAGTGGAGGAAGGGGCAAATCCCTGGTGATGGCCAAGTGATTTTTTTCCCCCTGGGGAAAAAAATAGCTTTTGTGGCCATTCAGGGTTTTTGTATTTCACTTAATATGTGTCGATAAAAGGGCATTTGGTTAACAGCCCATTTGATGCCATAATATAGACCCACAACTATAGACCAATAACTTGCCTTCTGACAAAGTATAAATTTGATGCCGACAGAGTTTATAGTCATTTAGAAGAAAATTCATTTATGGCAGTAGAACAAAAGGGAAATAAAAGAAAGTCATATGGAATCCGTATCATCGAACACCACAACATCAACACACATAGCCTGAACCGCAAATATGCCGAAACCCCTAAACCACGAATTTTCAAATCTCGAACCTTCACAGTCGGCCAACATCACCACGTGCTACATACTACATAAACCAAAAAAGAAAAAGCCAGCACTCAGAGGCAAATGAAGTTTTATTCCTTTCCCTTCAAGGGAAGGAATAAAACTTCATTTGCCTCTGAGTGCTGGCTTTTTCTTTTTTGGTTTATTTAACAGTTTGGATATGCCTTGCACCAGTCATACTTGCTAGCTTTTTTGGAGCTACATACTACATACCGAAACATAATAAACAAAACACATACATACACTAACCAAACCCTACTTGTAACCCTACACTAAACCTTACATACATTACTATCTATGCACTTACCTTAGCCTGCACCCTAACCCTAAGGTCCGTAACTATCGCACACTTACCCTACAGACATATAACCAAACAAAACAAATAATTCACATACATGCAGTTAACAAAACCCTACTTCTAACCCTACACTAAACCTTACATACATTACCTATCTATGCACTTACCTTAACCCGCACCCTAACCCTAAGGTCCGTAACTATCACACACTTACCTTACGGAGCTATACCGCAGATGGGCCAACCATAACACTTCGACATTTCATGTTTCGTGGTTTTGAATGTTCACCATTACCATAGTTCACGCAATATGTGTCGGTCTTGTGGTGTTTGCTGAAACGGGTTTTCGATCACGTAATATAGGCCCGTCTATTTATATAGAGCAGAAATTAGGACCAATAGTAAAGCAAATACCAACTATTCTGAAAAATGTTACCCAGTTTTTAAATGATCTTGATGAATATAATAGTGAATGTTCTTCTCATGAATGTTTATTGGTTACACTAGATGTAAAAAGCCTTTTAACTTCCATACCTAATGAATATGGTTTGGATGCCATTAGAGAAATTCTTAATGACACACATTCCATGAGTAATAATGAGATGACCTTAATTTGCACACTATTAGACATGGTTCTCTCCAACAATGCATTTATGTTTGACAAAAATATATACTTGCAGCAATGGGGTGTCGCTATGGGCACCCCATGTGCGAATTCCTATGCAAATTTAGTGGTACATCATTGGGAGAATATGCATGCATTCAACAGTGTTTACTATCCACACATCCTTTTATACAGATGGTTTGTGGATGACATTTTTCTGCTATGGAACGGTGAGCTTTCCTGTCTGCATGACTTTATTAAATATCTAGAGTCCCCAACTGATTTCTTGAAGTTTCCCATGACATTGTCCATACAAAAGGTTGACTTTCTAGATGTCACTGTATATAGGGATGATTTTGGGATTCTCAGTACTGGCTTATTTCGTAAGCCATGCTGGAAAAATAATCTGCTAGAGTTCAGCAAAATGCATCTCATGTTTATGTTCCCAAACATAGTGAAGGGACAATATCATAGAATGAACAGGATTTGTAGGGAGCAAACTGTTTTGAATGATGAAATCAACACCTTAGAACAGTTATTTGTAGATAGGGGCTATACCAGGATGGTATTGGATAGGGCTAAGAAGCATGTGTTTGAGAGTATGAATCCAACTGTAAATGGCCCTGTATATTCATTGAAAAATGGCCCTACACATTCATTGAATTATTCCAGATATGCCAGATATTCCAGGAGTAGGAAACTTAGGTTCATCACAAAATATTATATGCAGTTATGCTAGAAATCATTAGACAGAATTGGCATATTTTAACTATAGACCCCACTACCGCAAACATTGTTGGAGAAGTATCGAGTTTTATATATAAAAATAATTTAAATCTAAAACAGCTTCTATGTAAAGATATGAGGCAGCATGTCATGCACCTTGAGTTTTGGCACTTTTCCTTACAGACGCTGTAATATGTGTAGAGCGATAAACACAATACAACCCTTTAGTCATCCTACTTTGGACTTTACATTTTTTCCCAGATTTTATGCCACTTGTGATACTAGCAATTTAATATATCTTGCTAAATGCAATTGTTATGAATGTTTCTATGTTGGCAAAACATCTAGAAGGTTGAGAGACAGGATTTACAATTATCTATATGACATTAGGAATCTTAATACACAGAATGCTTTGGCTAAACACATTGCTGAGTTTAACACAGATAATTTCAGTTTTAAGGTGTTGCAACTTGTATTTGATAATCCAAGAAGGGGTAATGCTAATAATTTTTTTGAATCTGTTAAACTAAAATGGATATTCAGGCTACGTGCACACATTCATCCAGGTTTGAATAGCTATGTACGTATTAAGCCTGTTTTAGAGGCACAGCCCTTTAAGTGAGTTTTTTTTTTTGTAGCAGTTTTGTAATTGATTAATTGATGCGTTCATGCTTTTTAATCTAGCATTAATTGATTTCAATTAGTATCTAGTCTTATTATTTAAACTGAATGTTTAACTTTGTATTCTGAGATCTGATGAAGCATGGTTATTCCACATGAAAGCGCTTATCCCTTGGTTTTACTCTTGGAATAAATTTTTTTTACAGCCGTGGTGGTTCTACCTTGTTTGTTCTGTTTCAGTGGCATGACTTTGTGTAAATTTCTCTATTTCTCTTCAATGCTACTCCTATACTTTGCATACTGCATTTATTTTTTCTGAAATTTATTATTTGCATTTCTTGTTTCCTATTGATGTAGCTGCATTCTCTTTTATTTTTCATCTTCATATCATACCTTCCTCCTCTGCCTCACCAGACTGTAATCATTTGCCTCAAGAAAACCTATGGTATGAGTCATCTAAAAGTGATGCATACCTTTTTGTGGTTTCCAGTGTGTGGAAATATAAATATACATCCAGAGTATAAGGCCGTATATGCATCAAGCTTTTCACACTTTTAACATCTCAGATTTTTTCCGACATTTCAATTAACATTATATTATCTGCATTTTTTATTTCTTTTAACTGTAGATAAAGATACATAATTTGATTAACTTTATTATTATTCTATATAGGCAGCTCTAGAGATGAACTACACTTTAGTATATCCACCTAGCCCTAATTTTAAAATTTTACAAATTAATGCACACGTACCTAATTAGTGAAAGGTAACTGTAATCATATCTACTATAAAACCCAATATTTAATATAATTTTCTTGCAGAGTGCAAATCTATTTTGAGTTTGTCTTATTCTGTGCTGATTTCATTCTTATCGTATCTGGAATATAATCTTCCATGAGATCATGTTATTCTTTTCAAAAATGAGATTTCAAATATAAAGTAAGTACCCTGGATGTTTCTTTCCATTACCAAGTTAAGAAAAACACTTAGAATGCTGGTTGTTGGTTTTGCTGTTTTTTTTTTTTTTTTTTATTTTATCAAGGACATTACCAAAAAGTGATTTGATATACTAACCTCACTTGTAAGAGACACAACTGGTGTTTATACCAATTATTGTAAACACTGTTTCAGTTACAATATATTGGCTGGCCTGGCTTCTTAAATAATGTCTGAAAGGTTTATACTGGAGTCAGAAAGCAGTGATAGCAAAACCTCTAAATCCATAACCAAAAGTAACAAATTACACACAGAACCATTGTTGCAGGGGCAAACCCCACCTTCTCCATCTCCCAAAATAAAGGCTGCACCCACTGCTACCTGAGACTTGTATATGCCAACTCCGAGATCACACTTTATCAGGGAAGAGAGAAACCTTGAGATTATGCAGTCTTGAGCTTCAATGCTAAAATCACAGAATCACACATTAATGAAAAATTATTTGAATGTCAATCACTAATGCGGTGTTTCAAAGGTCGGTATTCATTTGGCCTAATAGGACACAGGGACTAAAGGTGGAGGCATCCCTATTTACATCAAAAATAAATATACTTCAAGGCTGGTCAAACAGGGCAATGCACTTGAGCTGCTCCATGTTCAAATCACCATAGGTAAAATCTGATACCACTTCCTTGCAAGCTATAGGTCCCCCTCTATGACCCAAGAAACCCATATCATGTATTTAAACTTATTAGAAACACTAACCATCCAACTCAATACCATATTCATGGGTGACTTTAATTACCCCACTATTAACTGGGAATCCTATACGACATCAACCGTACATGCACAGAGAATCCTGGATTTTGTAATCACAAACTCCCTGGACCAGATAATTAATTCACCAACCAGGGGTGCAACCATACTGGATCTTGTCCTCACTAATATGGGAGACTGCCGCACATCCCCTACTGTAATGCCTTCTCTGGTAAGGTCAGACCACACAATGGTCTTTTTTGAAGAAAAATAAAACCTGGACCCCCAGATCAACTGGGAATATTCAGGAACTATTCTAAGGCTAACTTCCTGGTATTAAGTGAGAATCTGGCAATATTTCAAGCCCCTATAAACCTTAAGAACTCTTCTGCCTATGCAGAACTGTTCACAAAAACCCTGTACAAGCATGTTAATAGCTGCATAGAGGCAGCTGTACCAACCTGGAAGAAGTACAGAACTAACTCAAAAAACAAGCCACCCTGGTGGAATCACAAAATCAATCAGATGTATAACAGGAGGAAGAAAATCATGGCAAAAATTAGGAGGTGCAGCACCCAGAAGGAAAAACATACTCTCATCAAACTAAATATCAACTCAGAGGACAAATAAAGTCTACCAAAGCCAAATTTGAGGAACGTTTGGCCTCCCAGAGGACAACTGCAAAGCGTTCTTTAGCTATGTCCACAACCTCACAGGTAATACACAATTGTGTGCAGCGGTCATTGTAAACAGAGCCACCTATACTGAGCCAGAAGACATAGCAAACCTCCTGGCTGATAAATTCAGCTCCAGCTTTACTCCTCTCTCCCCCTCAACCTTCCCTCAGGAAGTATCATCAAATATAACTTTCCTACTATCACTAGGGAACAGGTCCTTAATGCTCTCTCTAAGACCAAGAACACTGCATCAAATGGGCCCAGACAATATCCCAGGATGCCTTCTAAATAGCATGAAACATGACCTATCATGGCCTCTGGAATTACTATTTAACTGTAGCCTCCAAACAAGCTTCATGTTTCATGAATGGAGAAAGGCAACAGTCATCCCTCTGCACAAAGGTGGGCCATCTACAGACCCTGGAAACTACAGACCCATAAGTCTCACTAGTCTTCTATGTAAAGCCATGGAAAGAATTATTATGGAGATGATCAATAGACATATAATAAACCTCCAGACACTCTAACCAACCCAGTTTGATTTCATCAAGGGCAGATCATGCCAACTCAACCTGGTGGATTTCTTTGAGAAGGTCACCAAAGTAATGGATGAGGGCAAAATCATTCACACTGCCTATCTTGACTTGGCCAAGGCATTTAACACAATACCCCATTCGGGCATTGTTGGCAAACTCAAGAGGATAAGTACAAACCTGTATGTAACCCAGTGGCTAGCCAACTGGCTCTCAGACAGGACACAGGAAGTTAGAAATGGGGAGTCCACCTCTACAAAGAAACCAGTCTCAAGTGGAGTTCCTCAGGGATCAGTCCTTGGACCGCTCCTTTTTGGCATTTACTTCTCAGAAGTCAAGGCCAACGTCAGTAGTCTCTGGCGGAGTAAGTTTTCAGATGATTGCAAATTAGGAGCTGTCATTGAATCTCACACTGACACAAATGTTCTCCAGGAGGGACTGACAAAAACAAATAACTCGTGTCAGTGCCATGGACTAAAACTAAATGCCAAGAAATGCATAATAGTATCCTTTGCGAAGTCATCCATACCTGGTAACTATCATTTTGACAACACACCCCTTAGAGTTGACCCAGTAGTCAGGGACATAGGGACACACATAGATAGTAATCTAGCCTTTGATCATCATGTGTCTACAGTGGTGAGGAAATCATTATATGCTGCACAACTTATAAACAAAGGTATGGCATCTAATTCCAAGGAAGTCATTGTTCTACTGTATTCGGTATTTATCAGACCTATCATTGAGTACAATACACCATTTGGTATGTACCTAATCAGGCATATCCAACAAGTGGAACATCCACAGAGATTTCTCACTAAAAGAATACAGGGCATAAGTAATATATCTTATGCAGACCGCATCCAAGCCCTATCCCTGTATTCTGTCTCCTACAGGCTTTTGAGAGGAGATCTATGCCTGGCATACAGGGCATTGTCAGAACCCACTCTGATGGACCTCCTGCATATCCACAAAATAAACAGTACCAGAATTACCCATTCTAAAGATTTAAACCTTGCCTGTGATATAAATAGGACCTGCTGGAGAGATAGGCATATATCCCAGAGATTACCCCATCCATGGAACAGGCTCCCCATCCATGTAAAGCAGAGCTCCTCCCTAACCCAATTCAAGTGCATCTTGGACAGTTGAATGGGAAACCCGAAATTCATCCATGGTTTAGCACCTATGTCTCTGATGTAAACAGGTAACCTGTAAATGGTTCATCTCCCAGGCCTATGCTTACACTTATCAAGGTTTCAAAATTTGTCAGAGATTTGGGATGCATGGCTAGGCTTAAAAAGGCCCTTGTGGTCATTAGCCTATTAAACACCTATGAACCTATGAATAAAGCAACAAAAGGTGGAATGTTGACATTTTGTTGTGTTTAATGAGTGTTAAATTACTCTGGGTGTTTACAGTAGTGATATTTGTGGGCAATGAGACTTGCCATAATGCATATCTGTGTTTTGCACTGTAGAAAATTAAAAATGTTGTTCGAGCTTGTGCAAATGCAAAAGCCTATGGCATGGTCTAGCTTTAATCTGTGATCTGAATTTGGATGCCAAGGCCAGAAGTGACATTTCCAAAACTTAGTCATTAATCCCATAAACTAGTTGTAGAAAGAGTTACATTAAAAGGCTGTTTAGATAATGTATTGCACAACTTGTATCTGAAACCTGTGCCTGACATGTAAGTGTATTGTTCTATCCAATCCTTTTGTGAGACCAATTATAATACTGTAGCCTGTTCTGCAACTTAGTCCTATGTCATCTAGTACAGTTAAAAAAGTAGAAACATTCTTTCCAATGAATATCAGACTGAGTTAAACTCAAAAACGTACCAACTTTCTAACTTCTTGGTGTCTTATTATCTTCTTAGAGGAAACATATGCCTGTCGTATACAGAATTCAAGGACCACTTACAATTTAAATCACTTTGCTTAGCATACACTGTTGTGACCTTATCACAAGAGGACACTCAGCCTCAAGCAAAATTAATATCAGCTATACCACACAATGTAACAACTTTATAGTGCAGAGACACCTGCACCTGTGGAATAAATTCCTTCTCTCAGTTATAATCATCCCATGAACTCACACCTTCAAGAAAGAATTGGTTATGGAGATCTTGTGGTGCTTTGAATGAATGGCCATCTCCCTTGGTTGCTTCACATGCAATGATGCAAACTGGTGTTCTTCTACATGTAATAGTTGTTAATTTGAAATGTGTTTGCTGATATTGGTATAGTAAAGTGTTGGGAGCAATTATCATGGCTGTGGTTTTAGAAAAAATGCAAGATGTGACTTTAGAAGTAATGAAGATTGAGGCCGATCATGTGGATATGGTTTGATCTAGAAATCAAGAAGGTAATAAAATGTGGATTTGAAGCACACTGTGAAAAATATTGGGACTACACTGGAAGATATGATGCATACATTAAGATCTTTACTGAGGCTATTACTTAGATATGCAAATCAGGATTCAAAGATGGCTGCCATGCTGTAAACACTGCTAAACTGCAGCTCTTCAATTAACCCGAGGAAAATCTCTGATCTGAGTGGATATCAGGAGGTTTAAACATCAAATTGATGATAAAAAGTTGCATTTATACTGACCTAATCTAAAATCAGTTAAAAAAGTGAGAAAAAAAAGTATTTATCCATCAGGATTACAAGTGATTACTTTGCTCTGAAGAGAGAAACAAACAAAGGACCGTGTGCTTTCTTTATTCTGCCTTTCTGCTTGGGGAAAGAAAAATCTTGCAACAAGGAAGAACCATGGAAACAACTACTACTAAGACAAAGTTGTCAGAACTACAGTCGCCAGTAAAGGATAGAACTGCAAAAAAACAAAGGATTACTAGACAGCAGGAACAACAGAAACCAGAAACTAGATCCAGGACTGATCAGCCACTAAACATGGAGGATATCAAGCACGCTTTACTACCTATACAGGAAGCTCTAAAGGACTTGACCTCACAAATACAAACATTTGGAGTTTTATGCAATCAATTGCTTCAGAGAATGGACAAAACTGAGACCAGAATTTCTGAAATAGAGGACAAAATTGACATGCTGGAGAAAAATCAAAGGTATGTGATGTGGATGTACAAGCCATGCAAAATAAACTTATTGATTTAGAAGCAAGGTCTAGAAGAAAT
This sequence comes from Protopterus annectens, assembly GCF_019279795.1. Classification (NCBI taxonomy): domain Eukaryota; kingdom Metazoa; phylum Chordata; order Ceratodontiformes; family Protopteridae; genus Protopterus; species Protopterus annectens. The sequence continues at coordinate 1,681,100,334 of NC_056737.1, forward strand.
AATATTATTATAAGAGGAATCCCTGAAAACATCCAGTATGCAGAGCTAATACCAGCCATAACACAAATATTTGAAATACTGTTAAATGATGCTGATGGGGTGAAACAGATTGTAATAGAAAGGGCACACAGAGCTGAGAGAGGTACAAGCTTCTACTATGCCTAGACCTGTATATGTTAAGATATTGAACTTTCAAGATGTTAGCAAAATACTGTTTACTGCAAAAAAATGGTGGCTATGTTATGTGGAAAAATGTTAAAATATTTCTGGCTCAAGATTTACCATTACAAGTAAGGCAGGCTAGACAGTCTTTATCTGCTTACTGTAAATTTCTGATTGATAAACAAATTAAATTCCAGATGAAATACCCCAATATGCTTACATTTATGGTGGATGGCGCTAAATATTCTGTTTCCAATAAAAATCAGGCAAAAGAAGTGTTTCTGAAAGTTTTAAAGTTCTACCTGCATCAGAGGGCTGAAAAAACTTCAATTGAGACTGGCATGTTCCTGTAGTCAGATCCAGCATGTATTTTACCTCAAGGCTTTCTAATCCTTTGTTTCTTCACTAAACTGTTCAGGCCTCTGAAAAAGCAATAAAACTGTTTGTTTATGCTAATCTGAGGGTCTGCTGTCTGGTTTCAGACTTTTATGGCCTCAAGGTCTATGTCCATTGTGCGGTAAACAGGAAATGCCTGGATTTCAACTGAGAGTGTAGATTTGGATGTAATACTTCTTGTGGTCCTGCTGTGAAAGAGGTCCCTTGTCGTGAGTATTTCTGATGGTTTCCTGGCTTGAAAAGACAAAGAGAACTGAAAATAATATGATAATGTTCTTTTTATAACTAAACAACATTACAGTATGTACTTAAAGCACATAATAACATGCACTTTTACTGTTTTTTTCTTCTTTTATAGGTGTGAACCAAAATTGTTTTTTTTACTATATGCAGTGAGTGGCAGGCACTGTGTAGGGTACAGATCTAAAATGTAGGATGTATTATTTTTTTTTTTTTCTCTCTCCTCTCTTCTGTAAAAAGTTTATGTACATAATGATTGCAACAAAACAGATACTTAAGGTAGGATAAAATAAGTACCCAATCTACTAAAACTTTCCTTTACACAGTAATAACCTTAGAAATGAGATTTGTTTAACTAATAGTTAAACCAAAGCTGTAGTTAAGTAGCGTGTTTGGTAGGGAATGTGTAGTTTAGACTTTGATGTAGATATGCTAGAATATATAGGTTGTATGTTTAGGAAATGTTTTAAATGTTATTACCTGAAGTTTTTCAATGTGTTGGTGTGTTTAACCTTGTTTATATTTTCTCTTATACAAGACCTATATAAATCCTGGTCCAGGGGTAAAGTGGGTAAGCACTGGTTAGAGGCGGATGTAGGAAATGCTTCCAGATTAGATATAGTGTACAGTCAATACATGTCAATTTCATAATTCCCTCTTATATTGTTATTTGATACCAAGACCTGTGAATGTGGGAGTTGAACTCATGGAATGTTAAAGGGCTCCAGAACTTGAAGAAGAGAAAGCTGTTGCTACACATATTATTACAGGACAAAGCACTGTTTGTATTTCTACAGGAAACACATTTGATGAATGAACAATGGAATGATATTAGAACAAGGAACTGAATTAGAGAGCTAGTGACATCATCAGGTAAGACAAACAGTGCGGAGTGGCTATAATTATCAAAACCCAATACAAAGATAGGATTTTAGACTCCAAAGTGGATCCAAATGGGCGATGGTGTTATGTGATTTTATCGGATAATGCATTTGATAAACCTATCCTACTTTTGAATATATATGCCCCATGCAATGATCAACACAGTTTCATAGCATCATTATATCCAATATTAACACAATATGATGGTTATTATTTTGTTGTGGGTGGGGACTGGAATACCTATCAAAATCCAAAGTTGGATAGGTCTTGTCCACAGAGAGCATTTAATAAGCAGTGCGGGATAACATTAAATGATTTTAAGAAACATTTTCAATTATATGAGCGCTTTTCTTATTCACAAGATATTAATAATGCAAATAAATATACCTTCTATTCACCATGCCACAAAATGTGGGCTAGAATAGATTACTTTTGATATCTAAAGCACTAACGAATTTAGAACCAGTGGTGGTTATACATACTGTCATCTATCAGATCACTCAAAAATTTCGTTAAAATTTTCTAAAGATTTAAAAGACACAAGAAGGCATAGGGTTATAATTGGTCACTCAACCCAAATCTTTTAAGTAAAAAGAGATAGCAGATGGAATTATAAAATATTTGAAAGAATTTACAGATAGCTTGAAGCTCCAAAACATACCCCTGACATTGAATGGGCAACAGCTAAAGCTCAAATTAGAGGATTTCTTATACAAAAAGCCTCATATTATAAGAAAATTCATAATAGTGATATTCAAAAACTAGAAATAAGAATAAAACAACTTGATAATGAGCTGATTCAGAATTTTAACGCTCAAACTGAGGAGGAAATGTTGAAGCTTCAAAGGGATCTCTTTTTGCTTCATAATAATAAATTAACACTTCAAGAACATAGGTGTTTAGTGAAATATGCTAATAATGTTCAAATACCATCAAAAGCACTGGCAAGGATTATAAATCAATCAAAACAACTGGATATATTTCGGAAATACAGTATAACGACACAACACATTCTAAAACTGAGGATATTGTTGATGTTTTTGGGAAAATCTATACTAAGGTGTATGGGGGCAAACTGATAGGTCTCTACATAACCAGAATAAAAGTTTTCTGCAAAAAATTAACTTTCCAGAATTAGAAGAGAGCCTGCAAAGTGACCTGATTAAACCTATTTCTAAAGAAGAAATAGTATATACAATTCAACATATGAAAGTACATAAGTCGCCAGGGCCTGATGGTATTACAGCTGAATTTTACAAAGAGTTTGCTGATAGTTTGGGAAAAGAATTGTCTCATGTATTTAATTATATAACTAAAAATAAAATTAGTGACCCCACCTCAATGCGTCAAAAACAATTTTCATACATAAAACCAATTTGGATCCCTTACCCAGATAATTACAGACCAATAGCACTAATGAATGTGGATATGAAAATTTTAACATCAATTATAGCATCGAGACTAAAGAAGGTTTTGATATATCTAATTTCTAAGGAACAAGCTGGATTTATGGCAACTAGACAAACCAGCGATAACACACTTACACTGCATAATATGATGACGTATGCTAAAAAAACAACTTTAATATCTATGCTCTTATAATAGATGCCCAGAAAGCATTTGATAGAGTAGACATAAATTTTTTGTTTGATGTGTTACCCTATTTTAACTTGCCCCAAGAATTCATTCAGATGCTACAAATATTATATAGTAATCCATACACTACGCTATGCATCAATAGGACTTATTCTAACAGAATACAGATTAAAAATGGTACTCATCAGGGTTGTCCCATGTCCCCCTTATTGTTTAACCTATATCTAGAACCCCTATTTTTATATATCAAGCAAACTTTGTATCATAATGCACCAATAATTTATAGGAATAAAATATTAATGTCAGCATTCACGATGATCTTATTATTTATTGTACAACCCCAATTTCAGACAGTGAAAAGATATTAAAGCTCATAAACGAATTTTCAGTAGTTTCTAATTATAAAATTAACTTACAGAAAACAAATATCTTCCCATTAAGAACCCCAAAGCCTTTTTCACTAATGGCCCTGATGGGGAAGTTAACATGTAAAGAAAATATTAAATATTTGGGTATCAACTTCTCTCACGGATAATAAGGACTTTTATAACAATAATGTTAAACGAGTATGGGAACACATAATAGCTGATTGTGACAGATGGAAGAATTTAAAACTACCAGTATTAGCAAAAGTATCAATAGTGAAAATGAATATACTACCACGAAATGTATACATATTTAGGTCTGCCCCATTATCAATTTCAAAAACAGTTTTTAAACAAATGCATAAAGATCTAGCTAAATTTATCTGGAACCCAAAAGAACTAGAATATCTTATGAGAAATTAATGACCCCTAAAAAGAGGGGGGACTTGAGCTACCACTTTTTGAGCATATATTTTTTTATTTAAAATAAAAAAAATTTATTTATATTGCTAATATTTATGATGTAACGAATACAACATGGATACCAACTTGGGTGGTCTTGAATCATAAGCATATTTTGGATAGGAAAATAAATCCTAAAGCATTGCCCTTTATGGACAAAATTAGTCTGATAAAATATGGGGTCATGGACCACATAATAACCTGTGTCTCATCTTTGCAAACTTTATTTCAGTCCGTAGATTTATTGCAATATATGATGGTTCTTCAACCTTTCCACAGGAATCCTAATTTTAAACTAAATAATCAGCTGATCGATCTCAGCAAATTTCCATTAATACTTAATCTGACTCTATTTGATGTTTTTAATAAACTTGACTTATCGGCTTTACAAATTAGACAGGAAATGAATCTACCTAGAAGTTACATTGTTATAATGAGACAAGTTAAAGAACTTGCCTTGAGCTACTTTAGGAACTTTAAACCTGCAGCGGATTTGTGGATAAGTGCTCTGAATTGTGGCAAGCTATCCAACAAGACACTAAATTTATAGCAACTGCATATAAATTAATTAAGGATTTGAAATTTCAGGACAAAATTTTGCTTTCAGAGTATTGGGTAAAAAAGTAACAGTAACAGACAATCAGATATTAAAAGCAATTGATATAACTAGAAATCAGTTTCTTTTCAAAAACTGATGTACACGTAATTGATGATTTGGAACAATGCATATTACACACATCTTAGATTACATAAATTTAACCCTAGGAATTATCCAATTTGTCCATACTGTGCAGATCAAACAGCGGATCTTCTTCATATGTTCTGGAGTTGTAAATGCGTATATAAACTTTGGAACTCTCTTAAAGTACAACTGCAAAGATGGGTTATCAAAGTTCTACACTGTCATGGGAATTTATGATTCTACACATTCCTCCAAGAGAGCTTTCCAGATCGCAAACTATTATTTGTATGAATATTTTTTGCTGATGAAACTCTATATAGCCACAAATTGGCTAGAACCACATAAGACATCATGGAATAATTTTAAGCTTGTGGCTATAAAGCATATACTAGCACATAAATTACTTCTGAAACAAACTAACAAAAATATTAATAACCCGAAAATATGGGAAAAGGTCTTCAATATTATATTAGCATGATACTGATTTTAGGAATATATTAAATATAGGAAGCATTTCATGTAGATATTGTATAAATGGTTTGTAGTAGTTATAGTGTATTATGTGTGTGATGTTTATTGTATTTTTGTAATGTTTTTGGAAAATATATTTCAATAAAAATTTATTATGGAAAAAAAAAAGATATGCAAATCAAGTAGGAACTTAAGAAGCTGACGATTGTGAGTTATTGAAGAAGCAATATCATGTTACAAAGACATACATCTGGAGCCTATCTCCCTGGGCCTCCGCTGAAAATTGGCTTCATTCCAAGTCGGACTTTCCCAGTTAACAAATGTTAAATAAATAAAAAATAAAAAATGTTCCAGGTAAAGCAAAAAAATAGAGTTTGAAATAATTCTTCATTAACTTATAACCAAACAATATATATTGAAAAATAATTGCATTCACTGGATAACAAGGCAAAAAGAAAAGTATTTTTAAGACTGAGTTGCATTTTAGAAGGTGGCAAACAAGCAGTGTGGCACAATTTTATTAAAACAAAGGTGGCGATCTGGAAAAGATTAAATAAAACTCTCTGGGTAAAGACACGGATTATAGATTGTCCTTACTAGATTGTTAGGCTCATAGGTAAGTACTAAGCTAGCTGCCCTTATGGACCATTTTAAGCCTAGCCAATTTCCCCTCAAAGGTGGGAATCAAACCCTATGCCTTGTGTCTGTGAGATAAACACCTTAACCATTATGCTAACTCTTCAACCCCCTGAATGAAAATATAGTAAATCTTGAATAAGTTTTGTCTCAGTTTATTTCTTGATATGAAAAGGAACAAGTACTGCAGCAATTCTTGCAAGTGGGAATGAGATCTAGAGTCGAAGGCTGACCTGGTTTTATCATGTATATTTTTCCTTAAACTACATTTCATAAGATACCTCAATTTACTGCGGTGATTAAGGAATATAAATGGTGAAAATTAACTATAAATTGTTTTTTCCAACACTCCTAAAGTTATCTTTTTCTGACTGGAATGCACCTGTTTACTTATGCAAAAAGTCAGCAAAGGACACATTGTAAGAAATGCCACAAACACTAAGTAATGATATGGAACAGATGGAATCTAATGGTCCTTGTAATACTGGTGATAGTTTGTGTTCATTGGGCTTAGAAAAGAAATAGAATGAACAGCTCATTGGTGGAAAGGAAACAAGCATGTTTATGTGTTTCTTGACAAATGGTAGTGGCCTGAGAGGTTCTATTTATTTACATGACTTACTTGAAAATTGTGCATTTGGATTGGCAGTTCATAACATTACTTCATATTCAAGTTGTATATTAGCCTCATCTGAGCAAGATCAGTGCAGGATTTACCTATGACTGGTATGTCTTACATGAGGGATTAATTGAACAAGGCCAGCCATGCGTAAACCCTGCATAACCCACAGCTGAGTGTGAGTTATTATTACTGAATGGCATTGTTTAACTTATTAGTTTCTACAAGAGTATAGTCATCAGTAAAGCAGAGTTCCTGTGTCTTCTATAAGAGTATACATGTCTTAAGAGGACACTTCCCTGTACTCCTAAAATTAGTATACTTGTCACTGTTTCCAAAGTCTAATTTCTGAGGTCTTGATAAAGGTATATACATATAACTAAGGCAGCAAGCTAGTTGCCAAGTACAAGCTGACATGATGTACTAAATATGACAGTGAAGTGGTCAGAATGGGATAAGCCGAGGTGGAGTTATTCAATAGTGTTTACAAAAAGTTATGAAAAGATAAGACATTTCCAGATTTACATTAATAATGCGAAGAGAGTGTGATACTGTAAAGCATGAGGTGGTATATTCAAGCAATGGGTATTAGTAAGGAATGACATTAAAACACAGTGAGTAATGTGAATACATTTGTTATTTACCTTTCTGCCAATTTAAGCATTTACTTTTACTGGCATTCTTGGCTAGACACAGCTTTTCTTCTGTTAGGAAACCAGTGGGCTGCAATTCTGACTGGTGACTTGGATCCATTAAAGCTCTTTTTTATTGTAACTTGTTGGAAAAATACAACTAATTTTTTTTACATTTAATTAGGAAAAACAACATTAAATTTAACATTTCTAATCATGCAGGTAGAATGAAAAATTACTCCTAACTATACATTAAATTATTAGGCTCCTGTAGTCTGGAAATATTGTGATTTTTGCTAAACTCCCACATTTCAGTGTTATCTAAACTTACTGCATTTGGTTATACATAAGCTTAGACTTGCATTTTAGGGATATTGTGATAACACAAAGCAATTATAGTTGGACATTTGTACTGGAACAATTAGCTATTCATGTATAGCATATTCTTCAAACCCACACATACTGTAGCTTATATAAGCAAAATTAAACTTAATATAAAATGGAGTAGGGGAAACCATTTTATATTTACTCAGTAGCTATCAATTGGAACATCATTCTTAGAAATGTAGAAGTAACTACTGCTTAACTCACTCTCATCTTCCTCGTCAGTGAGGTTTTACCCGATCTTAAGCTGTCAATCTGAGATATATTCAATATTAAAAATGTTAAAGAATCTTTATTAAAAATATCAAGCTTTTATTAAAATATCAAGTTCTATTATCTAATCTAGATTTATTATGTGTTATGAAGCATATACTTTAAGCTCTAAATTGCCTTCCCTTGGGGATGGTTGTTTTTTTGATAGATGGTCATTCAGCTACCTGTCCCAGTTTTTTGCCAACTTTAGGCTTTCTTGCGTGGCTGACTCGAGCTAAAACTTTGGATAAGGTCCTAGCATCTCGCCTGTAGGGAAAGAGGTTAAAAATGCCAAAATGTCTAGGAGCTGAAATCCCCGTGAACCAGGTCTCTCAGTTTGAATTCCCAATTCTAAAGCCTATCCTTGTCGTACCTGTGGGTAAAGCGGTTGAAACAGGGGCAAACTATTAAGAGCAGAAAATCTCAGCTATGAAATCTCAGAGATCGATTGTTCATTTGTTAAAAGCCTTTATTCTTAACTTCAAAGGAAGCAGTCTGAGCTTGCATTCTTGAGTAGCGAATTGACCAAAAACCCGTTTTTGTTAGAATTAGTGATATTACAAAGAGATCCGCGGTGGTGGTCCTGCAGTAGCGTTGTCGCCTCACAGTAAGACGCTGACCAGTTCGACTCTCAGCTAGAGTGTCTTCTGCATGGAGACATGCGTGAATGGGCGTACCTTCATTGAAGGTTGTGAGTTTGGGCTGGCAACTCAGCACGTAAAAATCAACTGCCAATCATTAGCGGACTGGAGTTCCGCTGTGGTGACCCCTAACCAGGAAAAGCCGAAAGACACAACAAATGATATTACAAAGAGCTTCTCAATTACTTTCAATTTTACAAATGCTGTGTAGTTCTTTGTTGCAGTTAAATGTTAGAAGTGTTTCTTGCTATTTTATGTTCGCTCTTACTGATTCAGTAGTTTTCATCATACCTTAAGTGTTTTAATGCTCACACAGAAGACTTTCTACTAATGTTCATTAAAAAATTATCACTTGTGTTTTCCTTACTATCAGTCTGCTGTGGAAGCTTTGTAATTAGAGCATTTGTAGACAATGGTAACAGCTGAAGTTTTCAGTCATTCAGCAGTATAAGAAACGATAATCTTCACAAGCATGGTGATGCCATGAACTCATTAAATGGACATAAAAAATATGGCTATTATTTGTAGCATTTGAAGATTCATTAAAGAAAAAATGGTGTTATCTGTGGCTTATAGGCTTGTAGGTTCAGATGATTTTCAGTCTATCTCATAATGCCCAATGCCCAACATCAAGAGTTACCTCTTGGCTCAAAGACGGACAGACCAGATAGGCCCAGGAAAAATGAAACACTTAACAAGAAATACTTGCCCAGTAATAATGAGATTAGTCATTAAGATTTTAAATGTGATCATACTTCCTTATAACTTTCATTTGAGTCTACTTTGAGGGATTTTGGTTTATGGAAAAGTGAAAAATAAATGTATATACTTAAAAGTGAGTTTAAAAATGTCCACGTCAAGTACTAGCTGTGAGGCAAGAAAAAGAATGGATCTACAAATAAGCAGAGCAGGCAAAGTGAACTAGGCAAAACGTTACATATTTTATTTAATACAGCACAGAAAACTGGTATTTGAAATGACAGTGTCACATACAATACAATAAAACACTAATAATAACTAACAAAAATAAATCAACAATGAACGGGACGTGTGCGGGGAACTCATGAAACACATGCCCTTTAATTAATGGGGGAGCTAGGAAAGCAGAAAAGAGAATGGGGAAGCAACATAGTATACATGGAAAAACTGAAAGGATTGTTAAGGGATGGTTACAGAGACATGGGTGTTTTTTTTTGTGGGGATAGGGCCCCATTTTTTTTTTTTTGAAAAAAGTGTGATAGGTGGGGTATGGGTAAAATGTCTAAAAGAGGCAGAGTAAATGGGCAAGAATGTAAAACAGAGACCTGTAATAAGAGAACAACAAACAGGTACAATGCCCACAGGGATGGGTCAGATAGGCAGATGTATACAACACAGGCAGACAGAAAAATTATGAAGGAGTGGAAATATGTCAGCTGACAAAAGGGGCGGGTAACCCATACATGTGCCACCCTACCAACAAATGCTGCTGAATGCACCAAAGGCAACAAGAGCACATTAACTACAGTGTAATAAAGGGCAAAAGCAAAAAAGGAAGTCTGAGCTGTGTATGAACGGGTCTATATTACTTTATTGAAATATGTATTCGTCGAATAGGTTTTCAACGAAGACTAAACAGTGAAATTCAGGTCAGTGAAGCATGGAAGTTTGTCCACGGTTAGGAACCACTTGGCTATCACCACAACTTTGCCCTTTTCCCCACCATGGTGCAATCTCAGAGTTGGTATATATAGTTAGGCGGGGCATGGGGGGGGTGAAGCCCCCCACTTGGGTGGGTTTGATTTATCACAGTGTATGTTCCAGAGTGCTAGTGGACAACTGACGGTTGTCCACTAATGGGAAAAATTCTATGCTTTGCTGAACTGACTTTCGCTGTTTAACATTTGTTGAATACATATTTGACAAATACGTATTTTGATGAAATAATATAGACCCGTTTGAACACTGCCAGGATATGGAAAGGCTGTGCTAAGTATGAAGGCTGTCCATGGAGATGTTGGACTACACACATGTCAACTGTGTTCAGGCATGGCTATCAACATGACTATGTTATACAGTGGCGCATTCTGGATAATTGTTAGTGGAGAAACAAATGCAATATAAGTAATATATATATATATATATATATATATATATATATATATTTATATATTTAAAAACTAACATATTTTATATATGTTTTATTGCATATTTTATGTGCTTTGAATAATAATTACATGAAAGATTTTATTGGTTAGCTGTTTCATGTGCTATTATGCTTTAGAAGGTATATAATGAGATGTATTTTTAAAAATTGACGTTGATAACTGAGGAAGGGTGTATCCCGAAATCTTTTATCTTGTTAATAAATTAAACGTTTCTACTGTTGTGAACTTTGTTTTCTAAGTACATTCTGGAAATTTGTCAGAGGCATGTGCCTGCTACACAGACTGGCAGTATAAGCAGCACTTGAAGTAGGCGAATGTAGTATTGTGCATTTGTAAGGCAGTAGTATCACTAGTCACTAGCATGAGGGCTGCTGATATAGACAGCCTTCAAGAGTGCACAAAGACTGTGTAGCACTTGTTTTAAATTTATTTACATCAGCATGCAACATACAAGTGCATAAGAAAGCAGATGCAGATGCAGATGCAGATACACACACACACACACACACACACACACACACACACACACACACACACATGTTTCCCTTGTGACATTAAGATTATTGTGACGCCAATTCCTCACAGAAAGCAAACGCAAAACAGGTGATAATAATATCAACAATGTATATTAAATGCAGTGAAATGTGTTGCATGTGGACAAAACCTCACAAATGTAGACTACGATATCAGCTGTAGGGAAACAAGCAGTGTGCTTTTTAAACCTGCATACATTAGATGTCATGTGAATTTGTGTTGATAAAGGGGAAACTGAATACACATATTGAAACAGACAGAACAGGATATGAGGACTGCCTGGGTCCACATGGGTGGGGCAACAGGAAGAAAGAAGGAGAGGCCATTCTAGACTCCTGTCTGGTAAATGGCTTGGTGGTAGCCAACACATGGTTCAGAAAGAGAGACAGTCACAAGATCACATACAAAGGTGACTAAAATGCAACTCAGGAAGACTTCCTCCAAGGAAGAAAAGGGTGTTTGGGTAGAAACAGCAATTGCAAAGTCATCCCCAGTGAAACAGTTGACCTACAGCATAAACCACTGGTTGCCACAATCAGCTGCAAGCAGTGTTCAGAGAAGGCTCTTGAAGAAGAATGGCAGTGCCTCAAAACAGCATGTGTAAGGACTACAGAACAGATATGTGGCCGAGCCAGCTATGGAAATAAGGTATATAAGGAAAGCTGGTGGTGGAATGCAGAAGTACAAGAAGTCAGCAAAAGAAAGAAGGAGTGCAGGAAAAAGGAGGAGACAGAAAAGACAGACCAAGCTAGGAAGGAATATTGGTAGGCTAATAAAGAGACTAGGACTGGAGTTGCAGTAGGAAATAAGACATCAGAGGCACTCTGCCAATTTCTGCAAAAAGTGACTCAGTAGATAGCACCAAGAAACGCTATCATTTTGCAAAGCAAATACAGAAAGATAAAGAAGCTAATCAGACACTATTTATAAGGGATGCCAGTGATAACCTGTTCACCACGCCACAGGACATCATAGGCAGATGGAATGTGTACTTTCAGCAGCTTCTGAATGAAGAAAACCCCACAGAAGCTGTACTGCCCCAGACACAGGCTATTGTGAGAGAAGAGGAGAAGCCACCCTAGAATAAGTAAAAACAGTACTAAGGAAAATTAAGTCCGAGAAAGCAGCAGGCTCAGACGAGGTCACAGCAGAGATGATCAAGATGTTATGTAAGATGAGGCAGAAGTAGCTAAGAGTACCTTTAGCAGTATGGAGAGACCAATGCATCCCAGATAACTGGAGAATAAGCATACTAGTGCCAGTGTACAAGAACAAATAAAACTGTGAGTAGTATAGAGGTATCAAACTCCTACCAAGCTGCATGAGAATTCTGGAGACAGTGATTTATAAATGAATATGTAGAGTAGTAGAAAGTAAGATGAAAAATCAGCAGTTTGTATTCAGATCAGGATACAGCATAACCAAACCAATGTTTGCAGTGAAACCGATAATTGAGAAGAAGCTAAAAATGATAAAAGAGCCAAACTGGGCATTTCCAGTCTTAGAGAAAGTATTTGACAAGGTCCCAAGAAAGGTGATTTGGACAGTCCTGCAGTGGTCCAAAATTCCAGAAACATCGGTAGCATTAGTGGAAGCTATACACATGGACCCAATGACTCAAGAATGAGCAGAGTTCAGTCTTACAGAGGGTTTCCCAATGGGAGTGGGTGTGCAGCAGGTTTCAGCTATAAGCCCACTGCTATTCATACGGGTGATGGAGTACATTAGCAAACCAGTCAGAGGGAACAGATCAACAAAGCTGCTGTATGCAGATGATGTGGCATTACAGGCAGACTCTGAGCTAGAACTTCAGCAGATGGTAGCAGAATGGAATGCAAAACTGAAGATACACATTGAACTGAGTACAGACAAGACAGTTGTAATGGCAGCAAATGGTTTAAATCAGAAGATGAGAACTGAGATAGGGAAAACAGTGTAACAGATTAACAGCTTCAAGTATCGGGGGGGGGGTGAGGAGAAGGGATGTCTGAATAAGGAGGTCAAAACAAGAATCAGAGGGGCTGTAGCCAACTGGCAAAGAGTGTCAGAGGTAGTGTGTGACAGAAGAATGTCAAAGAAGCTGAAATGTAAGGTATATAAAACACTGCTACAACTAGTACTACTGTATGGTACAGAAACATGAACAGTAAAGGCAGAGCAGTTGAGGAAGCTTGAGGTGATGGAGATGAATTACCTGAGATGGGTGGTTGGATGCTCACTGTGGGACAGACGAAGAAATGAAGACAAAAGAGCTCAAGCCAAAGTAACTCCAATTACAGAAAATGTCAAAGAGAACAGATTACAGTGGTTCAGGCACGTGTGCAGAAAAGCAGAAGAAGATTTGGGACATACAAGAAGGAGGCAAGAGGAAACAAGGTTATCCAGCAAAGAGGTGAATGGATTGTGTGAAAGAAGACCTAAGACAGTCAGGCATAATAAAAGAATTGGAGTGTTTCCAGTGCTTTCTTTCTTTTTTCTTACTGTCAGGCATAAGTGTCCAAGAATGTAGGAGAGTGGCATTAAAAAGGGAGAGATGGTGACAAGTGACACAGCACCCCAACCCCATGTAGAAAATAAGAATAAGGGAGTTGATGATGATGATGATACATAAAATGTCATCATGTTGCTATTACATTAAGTACTTGTCTATGCATAAACAACAGAAGAAATATGTTTATACATGACCAGAATAGCTCTCTAAGTACAGAAATCTACACAAAGCTAAAAATAATGGGGGGACAAATTTTAAATATTGTCCTAATAAACTTTGAAAGTTGCTAGAATAATAGATTTTGCATCTGCATGTTTTTCTAAAGGATGTGAAGTCTAAAACACGAATGCACATCATTATTTAATGACATCAGTCCTCAGTGATTTGCCAGAAAATCATACATTATATGAGGAATAGACCAAAAATATGAAGGAAAATGTAGATATTCTGTGAAAATCTGGACAGTTTAGTGGTATGATGACCAGTATCCGTGCAAACTGAGCACATAAGTAGGTTTACATGTTGATTTATGTAAGTGTGTGAGGTTGGCAGCCTGCTCAGGGATTACATATCTTTCAAAGTGTCAATAACGTGAATGCAAACTCAAATAAATAGCACATCATAAGTATACTATGGTGTGGATAATGGCAGGGCAATGTCATATACTACCCATACATGAACTAATGCTGCATAATGCAGACATTCAACATCATGCCATATGCATGCATAACTGTATTGCATTGTAAGAACACTTAGTCACATACAGGTTATCATAGAGAACATGGCCTGGTCAGGCCGGTTACAGACTGCTACTTCCATACTGTACTGTTCTGGATATGGGTTACAGAACACAGTGGCTCTAACAGATCATAGAGGTAGACAATGCAATGTATGTCTGTCACTAACTATGAATGTAGCATACCCTTACAGATGTCTGTTGCATATGAGATAATAATGCCAAGATGAGTCTGACAAATTCATGATGGCTGACATACACATGAGATGTGTCACCAAAAAAAGCTGTGTGACACACTGAACTCTTAGTGTATCATGGATGTGAACTCTGCATGCTGCCTAGATAAGTTAATATGATGTTGAGTAAACCAAAGCACCGATGTATGATAGTTTAAAGTACATCAACTCTACTTAGCCTTGGTTACTGGCAGTATGACAGTTTGCAGCAACAGCAGCAGTCAATTACCCATACAAACAGGAAATGTATGCACAGTGAGGTACAACGTCATGTGCAGCTCAAGGTCATGGTGATTCTACATACGTGCCACAGTTCCCATAGTAAAATGCAGGGTTGTACTGCATCACATGTATTCTGGGTTGGTGTACCTAATTTGCCTGTATGCTGCCATTGTGATGACAGGATAAGGGCGTTGCCACATAATTTGGAACATGGGAGGGGGGACGTGTGTTTGAGCAGAATGCTGTTTTTCCAAATGAATAGTACAATGGTTTTATCACTAAAATCTACTTTCAGAAAATAAGTGGTTATGTCCTTTCTTCAATGTTGTGTGAGCATGGAGCTGGCATATATACATTGGGAGGCAGGGTTCTCTACCTACTTGGGGAGGTAGAGGGGAGTTTGCCCTTGCAAAAAAAACTTAAAAACCTATTCGCTGAAAGCAACTTTCAGCTTTTTTTGTGTGTTGGACAAATAGTTTTTGATGAATAATCATAAATTCCATAGTGGACTCCTTTCCTTGATGAAAGGCATCAGAAACTACAAGAATATCAGAAGTAATGCTCATCTCCACTATGTAACTGGCACAATATGTTACACAGGGGTGGCTGGTAGTGGCATGAAAAAAATGTAATCGGGCAAGTGTACTTATAGACACGTAGTCAAAGGCTGGATGGACATCATGTTTATAACTCTAGTTGTGGACATAATAACCAAACATTTGTCATACATCATTACAAAGTACAAGAAGCAATGTAGACTTGGCCTTTAGTGCTGACATTCAAGATTCTGCATGCATCTCATGATCATCTTGCTACTAATTAACAGCAATGTTGATCTATGATAACACAGAATCTAAACATTGTATTACAAAATTGTCTTGATCTACAAATTGCTTAATAATAACATCAGGCATTGCAATACAAAGCAATATGCATCTGGATATTTTTCCATAAATAATTAGAATGTTATTTGTGCAAGGATAACATAATACAATTATTGTCCTCCGCATGTGCACAGGTATAGATGATAAGCATGTTACTGTGAATACAGCACATGCCTTGCAGCATGCATGCATTACACTGTGCTGCAAAATATCCTCTTATCGGTCACAATATATATATATATATACACCCCCTCACATATTACTGTAACTGCAATATACACAGATGCATGTGAGTAAGATGCAATACTGTAATATGATGCCATAATTGTCACCAATGTTGAAATATGATATATTTATATGGATGTGTACCTATGCATATGTGTGCATACCGATGCAACCCCACCTAGTTCAGTGTGCCTCCAGCCCTTCCCCACACTGGCACACATACATCCACACACTCACACTTACACTTTTGTCTCTGCGTGTACATGTCTTACTGCACAGACACACACACACACACACACACACACACACACACACATATATATATATATATATATATATATATGTATATATATATATTATACATATATGCACGTATATGTTATTGTTTCTTTCGGCTTTTCCCAGTTAGGGGTTGCCACAGCGGAACTCTGGTCCACTAATGATTGGCAGTAGATTTTTACGTGCCGAGTTGCTGGCCCTGACGTACAACCTTCAACAAAGGTATGCCCATTCACGCATGTCTCCACACAGAAGACGCTCTAGCTGAGAATCGAACAGGACAACATCATACTGTGAGGCGACAATGCTACCACAGCACCACCACCACGGTAGACACATATATGCATGTATATACATATATATATATATATATATATATATATATATATATATATATATATATATATATATATATATATATATATATATATATATATATATATATATATATATATAGAGAGAGAGAGAGATAGCTATATATATATATATATATATATATATATATATATATATATAGATAGATATAGATATTGATATAGATACATATAGATATATATTTATACCTGATAACAGCCTTAACTAGCATAACAGTAGCATGCACAAGGTAAGACATCAGCAGAAATCAGTGTGACTACAATTCCCATTGACTCTTACTGTCTACTAGTTTCATGATAGGTGCTCTCTGGGCAATGTGCTACATGTTTATTAGCAAGTGAGCATAACTTCAAAAACACCTACGTTGAAGGCAAATCCACACAAAAAGCCAAAAACTTAAACCAACAATTAACTGCGCAAAGGCACAAGTTGTTTACATATGCAGTGGTATAGTGGTAGACCATTGCATTGATTAAAGTATAATGGGACATACCTGACGGACAACTGGACAGATAAATTACAGTTGTGTAAGTAAACTTACCATAGTAGTGGATGTTCAAATGAGCACTGCTGTGGTGGTCCTAGATGTATGCATTATATCCTGTAGAGCACACAACAGCTACCCACTTCCGGATTATAACGCACCTTCTATGTGCCCAGACTATTGGCAGCTCAAGTAGAGCTGTAGAAAATCAACATTTTGTGTGCAAACCCTTCAGACCTTTTATTCCAACTGAAAAAAGGGAGGCCAGAGCCCTGAAAGAGGATTATATTAAGTACATAAAATCAATGTGCACCCCCTGACAATAAAAAAAAAAAAATAAAAAAATGTTTTATATATATATATATATATATATATATATATATATATATATATATATATATATATATATAGAATAAAGAGTAATTTCCATTCAAATACATGCACACTGTTTGGACAGCCCAGTTAGCATTCCCACTGGAAATTGAGCATATACCAACAAAAAGAAGTTTGACCACTGAAGTATTGTCGAGCAACCCGACTTTCTATTGCCATATGCTATGTAACTCACATAGCATATTTTATGAGTGACAAGGTAAAATATGAGTAAGATGAGGCACGTCCTACAAAACTTTACACAGTCGAGTGGTATGCTTATCAAAAGTAAAATAGATCATATTGTGGGCAGCTAGAACTTTGAAATGTCCACAGTTTTACAAAATGTCTCGGATTTTATTCATATTTCAGCCCTGTTCCTTATATTTTTTTCTTGTAAATTCCCAGACATTAGAGTTTCACCCTTCTGATTATTCACAGAATGCACACTAATGCCAAAGTCTGTTGTTCTAGTTATTTTTCAACCAAAAGTTATCCCAGTCCTACCCTTTGTCTCCCATTATTTTTGACTTTGCCCACAATTCTTGATGAAATTAGCTGAAATGTAACCCAGAAATATTAAAAAAAGGAAAGAGACAAAATGCTATGGAGGTGCTCTCTACCCCTTGCCTGTTTTTCACTGTACTGATGCATGTGTGTAGGGAGCAGAGGAGGCAGAAGAACCCTAACATGCCATGATGCACTAAAATTATTTAAGGAAACTAGTTTCTTACTTAAAATACTCTTCATAGGTTCATTGGTAAGTACTAGGGAACTAGTCTGCAGACCATTTCAAGCCTAACTTAAAAACCCTGTTCAAAATTTTCTAGCTTCAAGAAAGGTAAGATAAGATAGACTGGGAGCTGAAAATGGCAAGGGTGCTACTGTGCTTGACATTTAGTGGAAGTTTGTTCCAAAGGTGAAGGATACATCGGGATATGACTCTATCACACAGACGTGTGTTATTTATCCGCTGATGAATGTTTAGTTCCTTTAACAGTGTATTTGATGTACCATTTGTTCTGCAAAGGAATAAGAGATCAAATAGGGTTGGATCTTTCATGGCATGAAAGGCTAGACATAGAGCTCCACAGAGGAGTCTGTAAGAGACTGACTACAGAGAAAGATCTGCCAGTATCTCCTGATAACTAAGATTTTTGAGGCCACTGATCTTTTAAGTTATTAATGTCTGAGGTCTTTCAAATTGTGTGATATGTTTGCATAAATATATGCCAAAAGGTACATTATATTCAATAATGAGTCTGATACGATATAACTATTGAGAAATGAAAACGTATTTTTATCTAGTGGAGATGCCTTTAAAAATTAGATGGGCTAGATAAAAGGCCTTCCAAACTACTGTGGAGACATGACGATTAAATGATAAGGAATTATCAATGAGAGTACATAGATCCTTTACAACAGTGTCTGATTTGAGGGGTGCATCTCCTGTATGGTAAGTGAAACTGTTTTGTTTACCAAAATGAAATAAGCTACCTTTTTTACATTTAATTTGAGACCAATGTCCATGCACCAATTGTCAAAGCCATGTTAAGCAATTATGAGTCAGTTAAAGATTGAATGACAGCAACACTCAATTTATAGTCATCTGCAAAAGTTAACCATAGGCCAGAAGTAATGGCTTGATGATCTGAGAAATATATACCAAATAGAAGAGGGTCCAAAACTGAGTACTATAGTACACCACTGGTAACTGTTTTGCTTTCAGAAGTGGCACCTGCTACTCTAACCACATGGTTTTGTTGTCAGACAACCAGTTACCTATTCAGCACACAATACAATGATTTATATTCGTTCCAAGTTGGACTTTCCCGGTAAACAAGTGTTAAATAAAAATAAAAATTAATAAATTAACAATACTATGGATAATGCTTGCATGGAGAAGAGTGTCAAAGGCCTTGGCAGGTCTTGATATGTTGTATGCACTGCATAACCACTATCCACTGCTTCAGATACTTTTTCAAAGAAAGTAATGAGGTTAAAGAGGAAGGAACATCAGTTGATAAAGCCAAATTGATGAGGGCCCAGGGATGAGACATTTTCAGTGTTCAGATTAATGAAGTCTGAGATAATGCACTCCATAACTTTATATATGAGGCTAGTGAGGCTAATCGGTTTATAGTTACCAGGGTCTGTGGTTGGGCTACTTTTGTGTAATGGCATTACAGCAGCTGATTTCCAGGCTTCAGGAATGTAACCAGGGGAGAGGCTTAAATTAAAGAGGTTAAGTAGGGGATTAGAAAGGCCATATTTGACACTGAGACTGATAATCAGGCAGCCTGGTATGTTGTTATGGCCTATGGATGCAGTAGTATTAGTTTTTGAAAGTTTGATTTCGTGAAGTCTCCAAACACAGAGCTATTTATAGGGAAAGTACCACCAGTTTTAAAGGAAAAGGTTACTACATTATGGTTTGATTTAACAACACGTGAGGATAAATATGGAGTTGTGCAGGAAGTGAATATATCTGTGAGGACTAGATTCAGGATATCAGGGCCACTAGTAGGATGCTTAACTATGTGTGACGGAGAGTTAGCATTTGTAATGGCAAGGAAGTGCTAGGCATGCTGGCCATTGGCAGTGTAGTTTAGCCAGTTTATTGATGGATAGTTGAAGTATGCCATTAGAAATGTCTGGGATTTAATGGAAACTTCACCTAATGTGTTAAGATAGCTACTGTGCTCAGAAAGGAATATGGAGTGTGTACTATTGATATCAAGTGGTAATTAGTCTTGTTTCGGGTGACTTGGACTTTGTGGAGTTCACATGGGCTGTACCAAGGAATCTGTTGTGAGGTAATGATAACATTGACAAATACTGATGCTCTCCAACAATTACCAGTGGGTCTGAAGATGAGATAGGCATTATACCCAGGAACAGAGGGAGTGCGTTCATTGCCCTGAAACCATGTTTCTGCAACTATACATATATGAATGAGTTCAAGTTGCAAGAAAGCCTCAGGTTCAACCATTTTTTGTGAAGATGCCTGACAATGAGTAGAGTCACATTAATGTGGTCTAAATTAAAAATGTTTAGGTTGGAATATCCCTCAGATAGACTCTGCCTAAAAGGGCACTATGGGGACAGCAAAGGCTTTAGCCAGAATGTAAAAGCCTTGGTAAGAGAGGTGCAGGCCATCCCTGGCCAAGCAGGAAGACTTGTCAGCCATCTCATCTCAAGCTGACACATACTGGATCTCCCTAGAATGACACCGACTACATATTGTCTAGTAGCAATAATCCACACTTGTGTGCAGGTATCACAGGATTTACCCATGGGTCAGGCTTCACATGCATGATCAAACCATGCCAACTGTGGGTAAATGCTGTGATACCTGTACCTAGTCTTGGATTATTGATAAAAATAAGGGGGTGGAGGGAGGGAACAGCAACTACATAATTGATTATTCTAGTATTGATGTTATGGTAATTTGCTTACGCAGCTGTACTATGTTCATCATTTGATCACTGCTGCAGTAGGCTTAGCTTTATCGGTAAGCTGCCATAGCTTGAATGGGAGGAAGCAGGCTGAGGGTTCAGAAGCCCCTGGTGAATCATCCTAGCAAAGATGTGGGAAATTAATCTAGCTTGTAGTGCTTTGTAAAAGTATGTATAGAAGATGAAACTGCTGCTTATAGAATACTTCTACAGTCCACCCCTTTCCAAAAAGCCACTTAAAAGGCAAGGCCCTGATAGAATGTACCTTGATCCTGCTTGGAATAGTTTTGCTGTGTTGGATATAACAAACGGAATTAGCATGTGACATCCACTTTGAGATAGTCTGCTCTGGTATAGGATATGTTTTTACTTATCTTCAGAAGAAATTAATAATTGATCAGAGTCTCTGAAGGTTTTAGTTCTATCAAGATAATACCCAAGTTGTATGTGGACATCCAGAGTATGAGTAGTTCTTTCTCCCTGTTTTTTGGATTCTAGAATATCACATTAGGCATAAAAGTAGGATTAATTCCCAAGGAAACCCTGTCTTTGTGGAAAATGAGATAATGTTGACCCACCACAAGAGCATGTAGCTCAGACACTCTACTTGCAGAGGTCAAAAGAAATAGCAAAACTGCGTTCAGTGTTATAAACATCAAATCAGCCTGATGAGCTGATTCAAATGGAGCAAGAATTAATTTCTCCAAAACAAGATTATGCCACCAAGGAGAATCCACCTGTTTTCTAGATGGATGGGTATGCAGAACCCCTTTGGAAACATTTTGACATGGGAATGCATTAAAAGGAGAGGATCCATGGGCAGACATGCTGAAATATCTGACAAATGAACATTGACAAACAAGTAAAAAAGGTAAGAGGATAAAGAGGATAATAACTCACAGAAATATTGTAGAACCAGAGAAATAAAAGCCATCAAAGGATTGTAGTTTTTGTCTTGGTACCAACTAGAAAATATTTGTAATATATGATTTCCTATTAGAAGGTTTCTTTGCATCCATTAATACATGCTGTACATCATCAAAAATATGTACCTAAGAAGGTATTAAAAATTCTATCATCCAGGGAGTTAGTTGAAGTTATTTCAAGATGGTGTGTGTCACCCTTGTTTTGTATAAGTAGGTCCAGTCTGTGACAAGACTTGTGGTAATTGCTCTTGGTCACTTCCAAAAGAAGGGACAACCACTGTCATTTGGGCCAGAAGTGAGTCATCAAAATGATTTTAGAAAAGTCCTTCTGAATCTTCAGAGTAATCTGGATATTAGTGGAAAAGGTGGACAGGAAAATAAGAACATTCCTTTCCAAGGAAATGAAAATTATTCTGTTTTCCAGGCCTGTTTGCAAAGAATCCTGGAACAGAATTTTGCCAGATGTTTGTTGTGAATGGAGGCAAAAGGACTTACACAAGATATTCCCCAGAGCTAGATCAAACACTGGAAGACCCCCCTCCCCCCATTCAGTTTCCATTTCTGAGGGAGTGTCCTGGCCTACTCAGTTTGTCTGCCATTATATTTTGCTCTAACATGATGTAAGATGCCTGCAGAGTGAGACTGTGCTAGGCTACTATGGTCATTTTGCACAGAGGATAAGATTTGGATCCTCACTTTTTATGTAGTACATCACTGTGGTGGTGTCTGAAATCACTTGTAATGGCCCAAGTGCCATAGAAGATTGAGAGAGTTTAGATCATTTATGGCTGCCAATATCTCTTATGTTTATGTATGTTTTGTCTGTCCTTTTATTTCCAAAGACCCTGCACTTTGACATCCATAGTTACAGACTGTGCTTGAGAATGGAAACCTGTCTTCCCATAAGACTAATCTCTCCACTAAAGAAGTTCACTGTTTACAAATACTAAGACTCGAGTCTAGAAATTCAGTGGATGTTTATGTTGGGAGCATACAGATTTTAGCTACAATTAAATCTTTCTCATGTGGAATCTGGTTGAAGGAATCATGAGAATAATGATTGCCATGAATCCTAATATCCTGAGAAAATTCCTTGCTGAAATCTAGGACTGCATGGACAAAAAAAATCAAGAAAAGATTTAGAGATATATATATCAACTTATTTCATGTGGAATACATATTCTTTGAATATTTGTTATCTAGGAGACACTTCAGGAAAACTCTTGTTTGAGCAAATTGAATAAGACTTATGAATGTACTCCTGGAAATTTAGTTTGTGAAGGAGATCTCTGACCCAAGGAAGACATTTCTGACACTGAAAAAGTCTCTACAAAGATAAACAAGTCTTCTAAATAAGGAAAAAATGTAAATATCTTGAGTCTGCAATAGGTCATTACTGAAGTCAGACACTTTGTGAACACCAAAGAACTTAAAATGTAATCCAGACACAGAAAACTATAATAAACATTTGCAATTGTCAGCAATACACCATGCATCTCACCTCTCCAAGGCCATCACAATACACATACATAATACACATAATCCATCACATGCTGAGGTTCTAAAGAGTAACTTGCCTAAACTCAAAGACCTCCGAAACACAACACAGACACAAAGCACACTCAGCATATTAAGCCTACTTCCTCACATAGTACAAGGAGTCCTAAAGTCAGAGAAGTTGAGTCCATAAGGCAGGCATTGACGCAGCCAAGCATTTTTGTTATAGGTGACTCCATTTTGAGACATACAGATGTGACTCTTTCCATAGTAAGCAAAGAAATAATGATGGTTAGTTGCTTGTCTGGTGACAGGATCTATCAGAGTATGCATGCACTCAAATCCTTGAACAACAAGTACCAGTATGACTCTGTAATAGCTCATGCCAGTATCAATGACTTGAGGTGTTCCTCCCTGAACTATATGAAGAGAGACATGACGGAGCTCTCAGACTATGTGTCCAAGGCAAGTATGAGCCTAACCCTGAGCAGCATTCTGCCTTCTCCAAAGATGATGCCGTGATATGAGCAAAAAATAATTGACTTCAAGAATTGGCTTAATTTTTAATGTCATTCAAATGGGGTCCAATAGTTGTAAGTCTGGGAGGATATGATTGGCAGATCTCACCACTTCACCAGGATTGGCCTGCATCTGTCTCTTCTAAGGTTTCCATTACTGGCAAAGACATTGCCCAGGTAACCACTTGGAATATTGGGACCTGTTAGAGTGAGTCCCAAAATGCAGGGACTGAATGCCCAGAAGATCAGACTTGTATATACCAAGTCCAAGATGCAATTTCTCCCAATATTCCCTTTTGTCTGAGGTATGGCAATCTTGGAGTTGGTATGTATAAGTTTGAGGGGGGGGGTCCCCCACATGGGGGGGTGCAGGGAGACTTGCTCCACTGCAAAAAGAAATTTATAGGAGAAGAGCAAATTTTTGAGACTCTCTCTTTTCCTGTTTTTTTTTTTTTTTTTTTTTGGCTTATCAACATTCAACGCCAACATTTCAATAAGGAGCCAATTGTCCACCCCCATCTACATCCAAAGAAGACTCATCAAGGCTGGTAAAACTGCATGATGCACTAAATCTTCTTCATGCTCAAATAGCCATCAGAAAGGTCCCATACCATGTATTAGCTAGCTGTAGAACTTTCTGTATGACCAAGCCACAATGCATATCGAATCACTCTGTATTAAACCCAGTACCATTTTCCAAGGTAATCTAAACTATCTGACTATAGACTGGAAAACCTACACCACCACTAGTGCACAAGCACAGAGATGTCCTGTACTTTGTCAATATATATGCCCTGAAACAGTTAGCCCCACTAGGAGGAATAACATCTTGGATCTTGTCCTTACTAATAACAAAGCATCTTGCACCAGTCCTTGTATATCTTCAACAATTGTTAGATGTGAACATAAAGCAGCCTCTTTCAAAATAAAAGGGAAACCAGAGTTCCATTCTACCCAAGGTACATTTAGAAATGTGTTTAAGACAAACTACCTACTCCTAAGTGATACATTGGCAAGTTTCAGATCCTCACCAAAACCTGCTAACTCTACTGAATATGTAGAAATGTACACTACCACACTATACCAACACATAAACAGCTACCACATAGAAAAAAGTGCAGGGCAAATTCCAGAAACAAACTTGCATGATGGAACCAAAATATCAACACTTTGTAATAAAAGGAAAAGAATTATGACCAAAAGTAAGAACAGTAATTCTCAGAATGTTAGAGCCCCTGTTGCTGAAAGCTTAATGAAATTTATCAAAGCCAAGTTTGAAGCTAAAATAGTTTGGATAAAGCCAAAGACAATCACAAAGCATTTTTTATTTATGTTCATAATCTCAAAAGCACAGTGCAGCAAACTGGTGTTCGTGGTGAGGACTGTGACTCCTTGATTACTGGCCTAAATGAGGGACATCGCAGTCCACAAATGTATTTGTAGCATCTCAAATATTTTCTGTACGTATCAGTTGCATTCTCCTGTATAGGCATGTATATTAAGTTTCGGGTTCTGTGCCTGCTGTGGGTGATATATCTTATTTATGCAATGCTGTACAATTACATCTCTTGCTCACATTGGTATATGTTCAGGTCAGGGGTAAGACCCACATATTATTGCTTTTTTGTCCTCATATAAATGGCATGATAACACTGTATGGTACCTATCACATGAATACATGTGTGGGATATACAAGGTTCACAGTGAGTAGCTACATATCTGTCTCTTATACACAGGGGCACATTGCACTCTGAGGACATGGCATTGTTGAATATATGTTAGTATTGGTTATTGCGATGTCATGTCCACTGCACAACTTGATTTAACTGATATTATATTCAGCATTTGTGTTTTATGCCAGGCCCATAGAATAATTTAGACAACTTCATTATATGGGAAAAATTATTTTTTTTCTTTCTGGAGACTCTTCAGAAGCATGGACATTGATAATTCAGCAGAGCGGTTGAGGTTACATGCAGGTACTGCATGCAACTGGGAGGGCAATGCATGCAGAGTCAATGTGGCTAATGGCTATGGCAGGACTGCCAGGGCTTGTTACAGAAGGTAAAGTGACATGATATCCCCTGTTGCCACACATGTATGTAACTACAGGCAATGTCACAATGCTACTGAGGGTATGCAAGTACAGCTGCTACCTTCAGAGGCTGAAGAATTTCTCACATCTCTCCATTACAAGTCTGCAGATAGATGAATTCCTGGAGGGGGGATTGAGTTTGCTGCCCCCAGATGCTCAGGTATGTCATGTATGTAGCTTAGCTTAACTTACCCTGCTATTGGAGAAATGATGTGCCCAGGTTTTATCATGCATATTACAGTTCACCTTATTTGCAGGGACACACATCACATCATCTCATGAGGACAGACCAGGTAATATGTTGCCTGCATTCCATCATCACTAATAATGTGTTGATATGGCTGTTCTGTTGACATATATTTCATTACAGGCCCTTCACACTCTGCTGTATTGGCTGTACTTCCTGCATGAAAATGCACAATCCTTTTCTTATTGTACTATTCTATATCACAGTAAGTTATATTATTAAACTGCTTTCTGTACATTAATAATAGCACAGCATATGTATAGGGCTGTTATTTTGTTATCCAATATTTCATCTCTTCCATTCTTTCCAGGATCTTCCACTGACCCTGAAACAGGGAATGATGTGATAGATACACAAGACACAGCTCATGGCACACAGGTCACACTGCTTGAGGAAACTGTTCTCAGCCCCACACTGGATATTGCAGCCAGCCAGGGTTCAGTCTCCAGATCAAAAGGTACTGACCATGACAGTGGCAGTCACATATCAAGTGAGTGAGTAAATGAAGATCAGGGTCAAAACTCTCCTCCAGGTACTGCTACAGTGTTGGCATGCTCCCAAATCCAATCTCTGCTGTCCACAGGAATACACATGCCCATAAATCACAGCTACATGGATGATGTTTATCGGATGGTGCATGCATACACCATGTGTACACTGCAGAACATTCTCAGCATGCTTTTGGAATCTATCCCATAGTAGTACAAGTGAAAAACCAGTAATTAAATGGCAAGAACTATAAGGAAAGTAAGTGTCACTAACTGGCAGTCATCCACATACTTATGTAAATACACAAAAGAAAAAAAAAATAATCCCAAGTGAGTGATGATGTATGATACTGATTGTGACCTTTTAGAGTTGCCATCATATTTCAGGCTCCAAAGAGTTTACTGAAATAAGGTTTGCAAAGGATACAATGCTTTAAAAAGTAATGCTTTACAGCTTCCTTACTTCCTTAAGACAGAGTCCTGCCTGAGAACAGCCACCTACTACTTACTGCCTACTGATATCACAAGCAGATAATGTAATGTTTATTGTTGCTGACTTAAAATTTTTTCCTTAGCTAGTGATCACATGACATAGCACATGATAAAATACAGAAAAAAAAGTTGGAGGCTGGAAAACATCATGCCACTGAAATCATCCAATACCGTAAAGCACTGTAGGTCATAAACTGAAAAATAAGTGTGCCGTGCTCTGTGATTATGCATTGTAACTTCATGCCTTCTTCTTAAATATTAACTTGATATGGTATTCCAAAGACATGCATCTGGAGCATTTCTCCCCGGGCCTCCGCTGAAAACAGGCTCTATGGAACCTAGTCGGACATTCCCAGTCAACAAATGTTAAATAAAATAAATAAAATAAATAAATAAATATTTTATTGCTTCATAAGCAAGTTGACGAGATTGCTGTTTAGTTCAAACTGTTAAGCAGCGTACAGAACTATATCATACACATAAAATACCTGTATGAACTACACAGCAGCAATAAATCACTGGACCTGAAGTTTATAAGGATGCAGATGAACTCTGCAACTTAATTAGATAGCCATAACAGTACTTGGGTATTATAAGATTTAACTGCTGTGAAGCATTTCTTATTGCTGTGTCTTGGCCTTTTCCTGCATGCAATTCTGACCTATGTTCCATCAGTATATTGGAAGTAATAGAAAACCATTGTCAATGAGTGCTTGTAAAGTATAATAATTCTTTATACGCTATTAGCTAAATGGACAAAAAAAATGCTTCTTAAAAATGCTAATAATTTTATGACTATATTAGCTTCCAGACTAGGGCTGGGATAACTAAATCATAATATGGAGAGGGGTCTTTAAAATGTAATTCCCGACATAGCTCCATATGTAAGATATTACAATCATTGCAGTGGTGAGGCTAGGAAAATTTATGATATTTACTGCTGTTCTTAGTTATGGTGATGTAAATTTCCTTTTGGGCAACAAATCTGTGTTTTAAATATAATATTTAACCCACTTTGCATGCTTTTATCTACTTCCTGTACTAAGCATTGTAGCCTTTTTAATGTGTGTCTGTAACCTTACTTTGTCTTTGAAAATGATAATTTCTGAGTAGTACACCTTACCTTTTATCAAATGCTTAGAAATGAGCTCCACACAGGCCGTGGAAATGTTTTAGGAAATCTCCTTCTCCCATGTCTTTATAGCATGACATAAGACATTTTGGGGGAGAACATCATTGTGATGTCACACTTGCATACTTCCTGAATTGTACATCCCTATTCTAGCTGCATCTGTTTTGTATGTCTCATGATGTCACTGAGCAGCTACTCGTTTTATGTGTAATGATCCTCGTGCTTAAAAAATGAGAATGTAGAGTGCTGTAGTGTCAATCTGCATACAAACAGATAAGGGTTTCATAAAAAAGGCTTTTAGTTAACACACATTTGAAATATGTTTTATAAATATTAAAGTGGCAACAAATGAATATAGATTAAAGTGAATACCTTCCAATTACAGCCATAGTGCAAAATCTTACTGAATTTCTTGGACTGGATCTATTGAATAAACATTTTTAATGAAGGTATGTCAGATCACCAGTTTCAGCACTTTTCAATGAAGTTATATCAGGACAGCAGCCCCACCTGTAACCACTCCTAAGGGTGAAAATGTGACTATAGACCAATCTAATTATGTACAGTCTACAGATGAATGAATTCATAGTTTCCCTCTCAACCTTGCTTTCCATTAATTCTGATTCATGATGAGAGTTTGAGCCTCCAACCTACCTGACTAGTGGTAAAAATGGAAGGAAGGTGTTAAGGGTGGTTGCTTGACCCCCCCCCCCCCACTCACATGAATGGAACTAACCAAAAATACAGTTTATTGATGAGGCTGCTATAATAACAATGCATACTGTTACTCATTTTAAATAAGAACCTGGGCAAAAAATGAACCCGCACTCATTCACAAATAATTCTTGGGGGTAGGTGTAGTGAATCATTGCCAAGGTCATTATATTCTTGCATTCTATCTAAAAGCTGATGGTAATCAGTTGGAGTTGGCATAATAGTTAAGGTGCTTCCCTCAAAGTCAAGAGATACAAGGTCTGATTTTTATTAAGGAAGAATAGTTATGCTTAAAATATTCCACAAGGACAGCTAGACCAGTACTTGCCCATGAACCTATAAGAACTGTATGCTAACACATGTAAGAGACGTGTTCCTGTGTAGATTACATGTCATTTTGGTTCTTAACTATAAATAATTATTGTAGTATTCAACTTTAATAAAGTCAGACATTTAATACTAAGTATATCTTAAATGCATCTTCATAACCAAGCTGTCCTTCATAAAACATAGCCGCACAAGTTATTTTGACAGTTATTACTCTAACCATATGTCTTGTATCACATTAGTACAGCCTCATTCTTCTTTACTGTTTTCTGTGGCTTGTGCTAATGCAATAAAACATTGTGTTGCTTAGTCACATCACTATATAGTGGAATAAACTTGTATAGCAGTGATGCAGAAATTAATACAGCTGCAGGAAGCCTACCACTACTGTAGCATAAGTGTTTCCATGAATACTTCAGTAATGACTGAGTGCAGAGGTGGCAGCATTATAATAATTCCCATATTAGGGATTTTTCTGCAGGAAATGGCTCAGAAGGCAGCTAGCTACAAAGCGGAACCTGCTGTGCATACTCGCCACAGACTCTGTGAGAGAAAGAGACATTGAACATTTAAGTCTCTGCTGTGACTGCTTTCTGTCAGGTCTGCTTCTTCAGTGGCCTGATCTTGACTGTTGGGAATGTTTTAGATAATCTAAGAAGTATTCTTAGCTGTCAGCTGTCCGTAGCACATCAAGCAAGGTGGCTGAGAGCACAAGAAAGTGCAGTCGAGCTAGACGTGGGTATGTATGTTAGTCCATGCTTTGTTCTTAACTTTATTTTTTTATTTTAATTTTTGGTACGGGCTTTTCAAGGTATTTTCTTTTTCAGATTCTCTGTGTATTACTATGACACAATATGAATTATCATTGCTTTTAATCTTTCTTAATCTACAATGGTGAAAAAATAAAAAAAATCTCAAATGCTTTAAAAAAGCCATGGAAATTAACTTTTAGTGGTGGGTGAACAGTCAGGGATCCATTTGTTTCCTTATGACATGCTTTAGTGTTTGGTAACAACTGCAATGCTCTACGGAATTTCTCCATATTTAAAGTAATGCAAATTATACATGAAAGAGTTTAAGCTCTATAATCCCATTGTGGGATAGCATTCAACATATGTCATGTATTTTATACCTTCAGTAGGAAACTTTTTTCCCATTTTTACTGACAGGATAACCGAGACCACTGATAGCACGGCTACCAAAAGCAGTATCTGGAACTTTGAGACCCACACTACCAAGAAGGGCATTACAGACATCAACCACAACACCAACAGCAGGACCAGTACCAATACCATTACCAGGACCAATGTCAGAGCCCTAGAGGAGGCGGACAATACTACCAGATTCCCCGGGAAGTCTACTACTACAATCCCCTGAGACTCAGAGGGAACAAGAGGAGTTTCAATGATCCCCAACTCCAACCAGAGCTGCTCCAGAAGGCTGAAGAACCAAGCAGTGGACAGGAGTGATGGAAATGAAATATATGAGGGAGCCCAACTACACCACAGGACCCAGAACCAGGCAGAGAAACCAACCATGTTATTAACATACTCTATCATTTAGAATCATTCCAAAAATAACTTACTGACATGAAGATTAGTGTGCTTTCAAAGGGATTACATGTTGTTCCCCACAGCAGGTCTGACACAGCACAGGTACTGCTTGATTTAAAATCCTATGTCACAAATTTGAATCTGAAAGTTCTTTACCATGGCAAATCTGATACCACTGAGAAAAAACCTATTGAAGAAACAATAAAAGGACCTAATAATTACTGCCTTTCCTTACACCAAACTTTAGTAGCCTTTGAAGTCAAATGTGAAATGGATATCCGGAAAGTACTGCAAAAACCAGCAGGGAGAAAGTTCTGCAACCTTAACAAACGTGAGAAAAAAGCATTATTAGAACTAGGCAGAGATAAGTCTCAACGGGTTATGAAGGCTGACAAGGGAGGGGGCATTCTTGTTACTGATACTAGCAGCTATAACCAGAGGACAGAACAGAAATGCTGAGTGACACAAACTATTATGAGATGTTCTTCGTCTTCCCTTGCTGCAGTCCTGACAATTGGGTATAGTCCGCGTCCCAGTCGGCCCGAATACCAGAGTATAAGGCTGACGTCGGTCATGGCGCCTTAGACTGACGTCAGTACGTCAGGGTACTAATGCGCATGACCGACGTCATTTCCTCAGTCTTTTTTGCCGCATGGTCCGATGCAGAAGCAATTTGGTACTCAGCCTTGACTGCATTTTATGATGATGGTTTGTTAATAGATAACTTGTTTGACTATTTAAAAAAACCTTCCCCATGGTTGCCTACATTCTTTGGAATCCCTAAGCTACATAAAAATAGACAAAACCCTCCTTACAGGCTAGTGGTTGGAAGCGGGGGGGGGGGGGGGGTTCATGACTTAAGCTACAGCCATCTACCTGGATTTTTTGTTGCAACCTCTGGCTGAGAAGAACATTTCACATGTAAATGACTCTAATGATTTTTTAAGGAAAATAAAAAATGTTGCAGTTGATGCTGACAGTCTTTTATTAACAACAGATGTTGAATCCTTATATACTGTACTTCTATATAATTATTGTATTCAAACAGTGATTAATTCTTGCAGGAAAAACAACAATGGCACACCAGCACAACATAAACGAACAGGTAAACTTTTAGGTACATTGTCTTTACTTTTAATGGAAATTACTATCAAAAAAGCTGGTATAGCCATGGGGGCAACTATGTCCCCTAGCCTAGCCAACATAGTCCTAGGCAAGTGGGAGAAGGATTATATTTATAACAACAGAGGATACATGAAATATATCATGGTGTAGCTGTGCTTTATTGACAATATTTTTATTGTGTGGAAAGGAGACAGTGCTAAATTAGAAGACTTTATCAGCTATCTGAATCAAACCACCAGCTTCATGTGTTTCACCACAACCTCACCCTGGCAGTCTTCTTAGATATGCAGATTACTAAAGACTTGGACCAAGGTAAAATTGGCACATATATTTACAGAAAACCTACCAGAGTAAACCTCCTGCTACATAATAAGAGTCTCCATCCTACCACGACAAAATATAACATTGATAAGTCCCAGGGCTATAGATTGGCTAGCATCCCCACAAAAATGGAACCCTTCCTTAAGAACTTAAATTAATTTGAAAATGATTTTTGGTGAGAGGATATGAAAGCAATATGTTAAGAAGCATTTTGGAAATTATAATTGAACTAAAAAGTACAAATGCACCAGCACTTAACAGGCCTTATAGGAGGGTGTTGAAGAAATCTTTGGACGACAATTCTAAAGACAGTTATATCTTGACTTTTACTGTTGACTATTACAACATTGTTAATGTTATTAGGGAGAACTGGGCCATAAGTACTGAAAGTTCATATTTAATGGACATCCTTGGAGACGATCCTTTATTTGTGTACAGGAAAACAAGGAACATCAGGAGTTGGGTCGAAGGTAGGCCCAGACCACAGGAGACATGCATTAATAAGTGTGGAGCCAACTATGCCTTTTGTCAGCACATATAGAAGAGATACATGTTTTTTTGCCCATATTTAAAGTAA
Organism: Protopterus annectens; assembly: GCF_019279795.1. Taxonomy (NCBI): domain Eukaryota; kingdom Metazoa; phylum Chordata; order Ceratodontiformes; family Protopteridae; genus Protopterus; species Protopterus annectens. Next base: position 1,681,133,209 of record NC_056737.1, read on the forward strand.
ATAATTAAAACCAATGCAAGAGGTGACTGTAACTCAATGCAGGTGGTTTACACGGCTAGCTGCAATGACTGTGAATCATTTTATGTCGGAAAATGCTCAACAGACTTAAAATAAGGATTTCTGGCCATCTTTCCGGAATTAGAGCTAAGTGCAAGAATAACGCACTGGCTCATCACCTGCAGCTACACAAAGACACACTGGCTTTAAATGTCACATTATTGACTTGTTGTCGCCTCACAGTTAGACGTTGCCCGTTCGATTCTCAGTTAGAGCGTCTTCTGTGTGGCGACATGCGTGAATGGGCATTCCTTTGTTGAAGGTTGTGCATTAGGCCTGGCAAGCCAGTACGTAAAAATCTACTGCCAATCATTAGCGGACCGGAGTTCCGCTGTGGCGACCCCTAACCGGGAAAAGCCGAAAGACACAAACAAATTATTGACCATGTGGACCTTTTGGGACTGGAAGGAGACATACCTAATCTTTTAGAAAAACATAAACTATTGTGGCAGCTGAAACTGAACGCTTTTAGAAAACAGAGACTTAATTATTATTGCTCCATAAAAAGTATGTTAGATCTCAGAAAACTGCCCCACTGTTTAAAAGACTATTAAAAGATTGATACAGGACTGATTAATGCTGACATTACTTGCTTATATTGTGTTTAAAAACAAATATCAAACACTGTTTACTTCTTTTAGCACTAACTTACAATGTCATAAAGGATATACTTTACAGGGCTCATGTATACATTAATCATGTTTGATGGCTTTACATTAAATCCTACTTTAGATTTTAAACTGAACACTTTTGTTACATTTTCTCCTTTTAGGCAGTGAAAGTCTGACAGTGCACACAATGTGCACGACCCTAATCTTTTTAAAGGTTGCAATTCCTCTTGAGTGCCATCTTAACACTCTGAAACAAACTGTTTTCTTAGATTCCACACTTTAAAAGATCCCCATGGCCTTAGTGCTTTATTTTAACATGTATCACTGTATTTCCAGCTTAGCAATTATTTGTGTTTTTTATCCTACTTAGGTTTCAGTTCTATATCTATACACATGTTCATTTATATTATGATTTGTTTTTGACACACAAACCTGATGAAGTATTTACTTGATACAAAAGTGATCTTTGTTAAAAGCTGTATATTTATTAATATTTATTCTGGTAGATGTCTATTGGTAGATCTTTTTGTTAGTCTTTTTAGTTAGTTTGGTTTCTTAATTTATAAAGTTATGATTAGTTGGTTAACCTATACAAATGATATTGTAATTTGTCTGTAGCTTTCTAGATTTAGTTAGCACAGTCTCTGATTACACTATGGTGTTAAGAGAGAAGGGTGATTTGGCTACAGGAATGACTTTAATGTTTTTATTGCACTTAACAGAACCACCCTCTGTAAATACTCCCTTGCTCCAAACAACCTGATTATATATAAGGAATGTTTTTGATGCTTTTCATTATACTCAGCTAGGATCGCTTGTTTGTGTTTCAATAAAGGACATTCCATTTTTAGCTCATCTGTGGACTACCTACTATTTTCTATTTGATTATTTTGTAACATGCATTTTATAGTTATATTTTACAGTTCGATTTTTATTAAGTGAACTAAGTGCATAACATAATTTAGGAAGTGAAAATCACACCCTCCACAATGCAAAATTTCTTCTTTTTTTGCTTTTGTTTTTGTTTTTCATTTTTACTACATTGACTTTCATTATAATATATAACATAACACCTCTCTAGGGAATTCTTTAAGGTGACACATTTTTGCTATGACATGAAGACGTCATAGATTTATTTTACTGTAGTGAAATATGCTGTTATAGACACTCCCAAAATCTTGAAAACAAGAAATAGAAATGTGATAGAGACAGAAATGAAAGAATGCTGTGACTGTGGACTAACAGTCTAGGTAAGGGAACAGGGGAGAACAGCAGGCTGTGTGAAATATTGCAAAAACAACATGCCAAGGAAATAATGCAGTGTTAGGAATACTGCTGCAAGACAATCTGGGAAAGAGAAATCGTGAGGCAGTGCAGAAACACAACAGGTAGCACAGCAGACGGTGGCAAAAGATTATAGTAAGAAGATAAAATTAGGTGAAGTTGGCTGTGAGCATGAACACTAGATACTATGGTAAAGGGACATTGTGGGGGTCTGTAGAAACAAAGAGTATTAACAAGTAGCACAAGGAAGGTAATGACAGATGTGGCTGCAAGCATGGAGGTGAAAAGACCCTTGGAAAATGCATAAGAAGATTAGCAAGTAATAGTTGGAAGGGGTAGATCATCATAAAAATGCTGTTAACATAAAAGCAGAAAAGATAATGAAGGTGAAAATGTCTGACTGAGGGATTCCAAGCTTGATATTCAGTGGTGAAAAGGCAGTCTACAAAGTAGAAAGGTCTGACCATTATGTGTAAGTGCAAAATCTTGACAAGAAAAGATTTGGATAAGGTATAGGAACACAATAAAAATACTAGGCAAACAATTTGAAGGACCATAAGAGGTCTAGCCATATACACCTTTAAGCAGACACACATAAAAGCTGTAGTGTTAGGGTTAACAAGAGTGCTGGCATACAGACCTGCTCATTTGATGCCTAGTGTTGCTCCCAAATACAATGCCTCTCAGTCTTAGATTAAGGAGAAAAAAAGGTCTGTTCTCTGTCTGCTGCCCCTCCCCTCCTAAGGAGAAGCACCTTACCCTAGCACTCTCAAGCAAAATATTAAATATTAACTATTATATATTATAATATTAAATATTAAAACAAAATGGCTCTGCTAACCATGCCTCCTAGAACCTTGAGCACAAGGTAATTGCCTCTTTTACACCACCCTAGGTACTCTTCTGAGCATCATTTCTACATATCCGTTTCCTCTTTGCCTTTTTCATTGCCTTCATGTTGTGAACTTGGTTTTCTTATTCCAAACTGTGTAGTTTTACTTTAGGTACTTTAATGGCTATAAACGTATTAAGTTTAACTGCTGTTTCTGTTTACTGTGTACTGAGCAGCTATCCAATTATTCTTGATTTATGATTGATTTGGGAGGTGGGTACTATTAAAGATACAGTGCAAAGCCTTTTTTTACCATTTATACCCTTGCCTAGTAAAGTGGCCATTCTTATTCTAAAATGTATAGTTTTCACTTTAGTTACTACAGAAAAATCTTAAAAACACTGATGCAAAAACTGTTTGATTTTATCAGCTGTCTCTAACTTTGTAAGACCAAAATATTTAAAAAGTCTGCCTATTGTTCAGCCTTTGTCCCATTTTTGTTTATGGCTTAGTCCACCTTGTTTGCTGTAAGAGTGTGACAGGCATGAACACATTACAAAAACCTGTAAGAAAGCAGTGTGATTTGCAAAACAGAATCACAAACACAGATATTCTAAGCACTAAGTCAGCTATGCACCTTGAGCATTAGACATAAAGCTTATGTGTTCCTGAATCCAAAAGATAGAAAACAAGGATATGGCACAGTTATCACTTGCACAATGTGTTGTTTGTGTGTACAGGGGGGGAAAGGGAGCATAGGTTGACACAAAAGTTAACTGAGTGCGTGTGAGTAAAAAAGAGAAACAGGCAGACACTTGGATAAAGTAACAAATGGTCACTGAGACAGAATGAGCTTTAGGCCTCATGGCTGAACCATGTAACTGTTGTGTGTGTGTCTGCAAGAACACAACCAAGCTCTGTGTTATCTCTACATCTTAGCATGTTGGACAGATGTGAGCCATGCGTGGTAGAGGTGGCAGTTCATCTTCATCATACCTGACTCTGACAACTGGCTCTGCCAGGATTTGCACTGGCATGTTCACCCCGATAGGCAGATGCACTGCTGCTACCTGAATAGGACTGATGTCTGCTGGATGAGTTCTCCTCAAAGGGATATGCAGGACCACGACCAAATGGCCTGGCACATCTGGGTGTGAACACCTCAACCACTGATGGAGCAGTGGAAGTAGTGCCACTACAGAAGTGTGACTGGGCATGGCCACAACAGCTAACATTAGAAGATGTGGCTGGCCTACAACCACGTGTAACCTGTCTCCCTCCAGACATATGTTCCATGGCAGACACCACCTGTTCCAATGCATCATTCATCTCATCCATTGAATCAACAAAACAGTGAAGACAGTAACACATGTCAGCCTGTGCCAAATCTATAGCTCTAAGCATTTCTTCAGAGGACTGAGGGGAACATTCCTGCACCTCCATGACAACCATAAACATACATTAAGTGGCATGGAAAGGCACACCTGGATTATGTGTAGGATGGACAGCAGGCCTCCACCAAGCACCCCTAACAACTCTCCTACATGGCACCTTCCCCACATTTTGGTTATGGCCAGAGTCAACAGGCACTGAAGCCGCGGTAACCATACTTATCTGATCAAGTGCTTCACCCTCCACCTGTCCAATATCTGAGGACTCACTGGAATGGGTTGGTTTAGGCCTACTGGCTATATCCGATGGAATTACAGGGGGTGGCTGAATGTCAACCACAGTATTAGATTCAACTTCTTCACTCCCTGACTGTGCCTCTGTTAGCTAACCATCATCAGAGTCTGCCGATACTCTGACATCAGGTGGTAAGAGTCCTACATTTCCACTGTCAGGATAACTTGTGATAATAAGCAACAAACACAGGAAAGAGATTAATACCTACACTACTACAATTTAATATATGCTAATAATATAACATTGGTGCCATTATCACAGATGGTACAGCAATACACATACACTCGTGACACTCAACTCACACTCATAAGTACTAAAATAAAAATATTTGGCTTACCATGTGCAGATGACTCCTCAGTTCCTAGAGATGATGGCCCTGGAAGAACTTAAGCAAAGGGTAAGGACATCATCATCAAAATTAACAGAAACACAGGTGGTTAAAACTTTTGGCCCTTTATATGTCCATTAAGATTACTTATAACCTACGCTTGGATGATATGCCCACCCCAAGCCAATGTGCAATCAACCAGAATGTGTTGTTAACTGTATCAATCTACTAGTCCCACCCACAAAAAAAATCTGTTAAACAAAACTTAAGTTTTTCTGTCAATATTTTACTAAACAAGAACTATTTAACAACTGAGATACGTAAGGCTATCTGGAAGTTACTCCTGGGACATACTTGTCCTCCCTAAAACAGCAGCACCAACATCAATCACATGCTGTTGTGCACTTTACACTGAGCTCTCTGGATCCCTAACAGTGGGCGGGAACCCTTCATTTGGTGTCAGTGGTGGCTCTGTAGCAGGACCCCACTGGTAGCCATCTGTCCATGTGCCACTGCAGCTGCTCTCCTCCAGGCTGATGAAATCATGTCAGTGGCCCTATAATGCACCTGATCGTCCCACTCTAGCAACTGACTGTGTTTACATCAGCCACTATCTGCTGCCAAATTACCATTCTGCCAGAAATATCTCCAGGTCCTATCTCAAGCAGAAAGGCACCATGTCATCTAAATGCTTGCACAATTACTTCATTCTCAGTGTCACTGAAGGGAGGTATGTGGGGATTGGGACCCCTGGGAGCCATAGTCCTAGGTGACATAAAACACAAAAGAAGGATAATACACATAAATATCACATGAATAACACTCCTAAATAGATATAACACATACAAGTATTTTTTAATATTACCCACTGGAGAAACAAAAAACAGTAATGGTGTTCAAATATAAAAAGGATTTATGTGGTAACATATTACAGTAACACACAAAGCAAGGTTTGATCCAAAACAAGAAGAGTAACACTAGCAAAGCAAACCTCTGTACAATGGAATTTGCTCTCCCCACCCCCAAAACAACAGGCAAATGGCACATTTTGCTAACAAACAAAAATGAATAAAACATCAGTGAACTGCTTAAATGCTATCAAATAAACTGTCCCAAAACATATGTACATATTAACCACAGAACATTCAATTTTATGCAATGCAATTGCCAATCACCTCTACCTGTGTCCAGCACTCCCCTGGAGGTGTCTATGGGCCATCATACAAGGCTAACACCCCTGTGCCACTGACAATATAAGACATTTACATTTCACTGAAATAACAATAGAAGAATGAAAAGAGAAAAAGACTTATAACATTAGCACTTGTAATGAAAGTTAATAAAGCTGTGCATCTGAGAAAGTAAAATGACCTGACAAAAATGCCTACGCTATCAGCAAACTTCTAGAAAGTGCATACAGATAAAAGTAGCATTTGCTAATGCATATAAATGTATATATATACACACACATATATATATATATATATATATATATATATATATATAGATAGATATAAAATGTGTGTGTATGTATGTATATATATATATATATATATATATATATATATATATATATATATATATATTTTTTTCTTAATGGCATGTGAGCATATCTAGCATATAACTCAAAAATGTAATCATATCTTATCAAGATCAGTAGTCTTCTGTCCAGATAAATCCAAAGTAATAGCAATCTTCTTTTGTGTTATCCACATATTTCACAGTTTCCTTTCTATAGTGTAGCTTCAGGGCTATGAGCATGGTGAAGATGCAAATAAGGTACAAACTCATTAGAATTGCTGAATCACAAATTATTGGCTCCATGTAGCTGATGCAAACATAGTATAGGCACTCCGTCAGTGTTTGTTGCTCATGGATTGCAACTGTGAATGATTACTGGTAGGGAGAAGGAAAACACAATGACAATTCAGACTCCCTTACCTCCAGTGGGTGTGTCAGCCAGGTTAGACTTACAAAGTATAGAAGTAATTGTATCAAGGTTTGAAATGTAAGTAAGCAGATCACATTTCACAGTTTCTGTTCAGTGACATCCAACCTCCCATGCATTTGTTAACAATTTTAGATTATTGACATTTAATTTAATTACACATTTTAAGGACAATGATAACAAATGTCTTGCAGGTTGCATGTCTCAAATTACTGGGCAAAAAATAGAAAAATGAGCAACAAACACAGAGAGATAAGACAGAGCTGAATTTCTGCAACCAATAGTCATAAATGGTTGTGTGATCACTCAGTGCACTACATCTGAAATTAATACATGTTCAAACAACTCAGAAGAGTACAAATGTCATATGTTTTGTTAATACTCTGGATGATGTTGCAGTTGCTTGTATTTACAATGCTGTTCATTTTTTTGCTACAAAGCTGTTTTTTCCTGTGGCAAAGAGGGATAAAATACCCTTACTGTGTTTTGAAGGTTCATTGGAGGGAGACTTCAAATCCAAACCTGTGTAAAAATATTTAATGTGTACCAACTTTAATTTTGTAGTATTGCTTATGTAATATATTTATTTTCTTTCTTTCTCCTAATTTTCCTTTTTTTTATTTTCCTTTTATGCCAGTATTTGAACAGTGCGAGGCTTAGCACAAACAGGCATAATATAGAAACACAATAAATGTCAAGTGAAGTACTTGTTGGATGACCAATATATCAACTTCACCTGTGAATCACTTGCATGTGTGTAGCACAGCTACTAAACACTTTGATCGATACAGCATATATTCTCTGTATATCAAGGTTCAAGTCCCACCTTTGTCTTTTAAAGAGGGCACCTAATAGACACTGATCACAAGGCTAAAACAAGTTTAGATTTGCATATCTCATTTGTACAATGCTTAGCAGCACACAACACCTACAGACAGGACATAGGCATTGTAAATGTCAAAAAGGATACATTGTTGCATTTTTTGCTTTCCATCATGCAACGCCACTTAGCAATGTTGCGCGGTGACTAACAGACTTCGCCAACAGCTGCAGAGAGGAAGCAGACAGTCAACAATTTCAAAATGGGTATATTCTATTAATTCTGTTGGACACCACCCAAACACAGTAAGTGGCATTGCATGGTGGTTAACACACAGAAGTTTATAATGAATAAGGACATATCCAACTGTTATTTAACTATTCCTGTGGTAGCAGGTGTAAGTGCAGGTCTATAATACAGATGGTCTTGCTTTCTAATACAGAAAGAACAACATATTTTTCTGTTGTGACAGTTTAGTTTATAGTATTGAACAGGAAAATATGCAAGTGTTATTTCAGTATTCCTCTGGCAGCAAATGTAAGTGTAGGTCTGTCATATACATGGTCCTGTGTTCTAATATTGGAAATTCCAGAAACTTTTACTGTTGTTCTATTTGTATTAAATATCACTTACAAGAATGTATACATAATTATAAATGATAACTATGCATAGCAATGCAGCTCATATGAATTATAGATACAAGGGATAAGACACCTTTACTGTGTTTTGAAAGTTCAGATGTATGACTACAGGTATACTGTCTACTATGTTTCTGTGCATATAAGTCTGCTATCTGGACTTGGATGGAATTCACATTTCAATAAGACACATACACAAATGAATGTATAAACAAAAAGGACCTTTTCAGCTCACACACACACATGGTTAACTCCTCAATCTATCATGTGTATTTATAAATAATTCATAACTATGTCTGAGAAGCACTTCTTCTGTGGCAAAGATGGCAAGTCACTGCTGTAGAAGAAAATATTTTGTCTCTTATGCATAGATTTGAATCCCACTTTGTAACATACAATTTTATCAGTGTATAAAACCAAACCAAACATGTGTCAGGTCATGAAATGTATGCCCCCAGTACATGTCTGCAAAGTTAAATCACCTAACAGTTACAACAGCACATACCCCTGAAGCTAATGTCAAGTGTTAAATTAACCTTCCAATTTCCAAAACTGCTTTCTTCTCTGTTTGGCACTGTTGCACTCTGCTTGACATCAAGCAAACACTGTTGGCATCATTGCTCGGGTTTGCACACTACCAGTAAACATGCTAACACGCATTGGGCAGAAGATCATTATTTCCTATTGCAGTGTTTTCAGGTTAGACATATTTGATGTTAGAGGGGAAGGTGCCCAATTTAGGACTCAGAGCTGCGGTATTTAGGAGTCCAGAATCTTTACTGGACTCCTACTAAAGAGCCACAGACAAATGCTTTTGCAGGGAGACATTACTAGTTCCCATTACACATCTTAGGCTTGAAAAAGTCTAGCCAAGGCTGTTTCCAGTGTGACTGGCATCCCATGCACTGAAAAATAGTGTAGGCACCACTTTAGTGCCATAAAAAAGCACAAGAGAGATACACTCATCCACTGGTGCATGAGTTCCAAACTAGCAACATCCCACAGTTGTGAAAGCATGCTAATAAAAATAATTTATAATACATAGAAAGCTAAATAAAGGCAAGACTGGTATGCATAATGTTCTTCTGTTCTCTTTGTTTCTTTTCAAAGCGAATTCTGAAATCATTGCAAATAGGCAGGCCCATGCTAAGCATCTATAGAGACTGAGGGAAGCAAGTGTTATGTATGTAGCTCAAGAGAAGTATTGTTGTAGCTTTTAAATTAAAAAAAATATATATTTTCTATAAAGTAGTAGCAAAGTAAGCATACATATGTTAACTATAAAAGCAAGTATGCATGCATCAGTCTGTAGCACAAACCAACTTTAGGAGTCAGCTGTAAGACCATAGTAAAACATTGTGGGTTCAAATGCCCCAAATAACAAGTATAAAATACTGCAATCCTTTAATAATATTACAAGAATTAAATTCTACATAAGTGGAATGAACACCCTTTTGCTAACTTTAATCTGTATAATTCAAATAAACATATGTGCAATGTCTGCACATTGCAAGGATTACTTTGAGCAATCAATAATTAAAGTACGCAGTTAGAAAGTATATTTAAATGTAAAATTTTAGATAAAATTGTTATATTATTGTGATAATGCATTGTATGTCACATATGATGGTACTAATTTTATCTCTATTTTTCTCACACCCCAGCCCTTATCTCTTTATTTTCTATTATTTGTCATCAAAATGTTTCCATGTCTTCCATCTCTAACAAATCACAAAATGCTTTACAGCACAGTGAGTTAGGCCATCCCCAGTGGCTCAGCCTGTTGCCCGCTCCACCAGCTCCGGCACTGATACCCAGCATATCTGGGAACAAACCTGGCAATACTGCCTCTGCACTACCTGTGCCCCCAGATTGCTCTGTCTCAGTAGCTAGTGCCGTGGTACCCTCCAGGAGTACTGGCAGAGGGGGCAATTTTATCAGCCACCAGGAGATGCCTGGTTGGTGCATAGAGTCGTGCAAAGCACCATTGGTGCACACCTACTCTAGATGGAGAGGCTGCTCTCCCTCATGGTCCATAGGAGAAGGAGACATCAAGCAGTCCTGCAGCCAGTGGAGTAAGGGGACAAGGATGACAGTCCTGTAGGTATGAGCTAGATTCTTACTGTCCCCATGTTTGACAGGCATGGGCTTGTGTTGTCCCCTCCCTAACCCTAATCATAGTATCCCCCACCTTTTGTGTCCCTCACCATCCCTATGTTTTGTCTTGTTTGTGCTGTTTGCTTGCTTCTCCTTCCTCAGCTACCCAACTTACCCGACCCAGAAGTACCAGTTTCCCTTACCCAACATGTATCTCTTACTGAAGTAAAAAAAAAAGAGGCATCTGTCCCACAAAAAAATGAATGCATAGTTCTCCACTTTGCAGACATGTCTTCTTCACACACTTGATTCAGTCCAATTGCCTATACAACATGATTGCTTTATTTTCACCCCTCTTTGTGGAGATGACAGTCCAAATTCAACTAGTACTCTGTATATATATCCATTTTACACTGTTGAGGAAATGGATAGCTATGATCCTTTCCTACTTACCTCCTGCACATTCCTATACTGCTTTCCTTTTTTTCTTCTCCCTGCTTGCCACCCCCCACCCCCCCACCCACAATTTCATCACTTTCCTACCTACTCCATTTTAATACCTATAATCAGGTCAAAAACTAGATTCACACACAACACACATAATTAACCCTAAAAAGCAATGGAGCCTTTCACGTTTTGGCCTTCATGTTTGCATGGGTTTAGCATCATGCACCAATGCCAAGCAATGGTAAACAGCTATTCAATGTTGTGGTAACCTTTGCACAATGCCACTTAAACATGTTGCACTAAGTAAAACACACTAACACATAGTGAATGTAGTATAAAGAATTATTTCATTGCATTATCACTACTTATTTAAAATGAATGCATGCACCTGGATACGAACCCTATATCATATGGGCTCCAAAAGAAACATGTCAATACATTTTCACCTGCTGCCACAGAGTCAGCTAAGCAGCAGGTGTGTTTCATACACTCAGTACTGAGACCTCACATAATTTTAGCAATGAGGTTCCTGTTTGCTCACCACTTAACTATGCCAAACAGGGAAAGCAGTAGAGGTGTGTATCTCACATGCACAAACACTTTTCCATCAATCCCGCAAACCCACTGCTTGGCAGTGTACTATGGAAAGTGCACAATAGCATGTATTACTTATGTTTACTGTCCATAAAACTACATGTGCAAACACAAACAAAATGAAGGCACTAAGAAAATAACACATATTTACAATGTGGCCATCTATCTCCCCCCATGCATTGAAACTTTGGTCTTTCAGTACTTGTTCACAAATATTTCAACTACAATACAGAAAAAAATAACAAATATTGTTTATATATCATGCACATCTTTATATGACAATACACATTCACATTTCCAATACTTGTAGTAATGTGGGCCCCTGTTTGCATATAGTTTGTAAATCTTCCAATATTTGTAGTAATGTTGGACCCTGTTCGCAAATAGTTTGTGAATATGTCGCTTAAAGTATACCTTTACATTGGAAACACAATCAGCAAATACTGCATCTTGCATAGTCATCAATCTTGTAACATGCAGAACTTTAATATCTTGACAGCTGGACATGCTTAGCTTTCCATTTCATGCAGGCCTCCCAACATCTTCACTCCAATATCCACTGCTGATGTCATTCAATATAAGTTGTCCTGCAGCCTTGTAAAAGTTATACTTGTGCCCTCGCATTTTTGTGTACTTATATTGGTAGGGGTTCTGTTCTCACTGCAGTCAACCAGGAGGCGTGTGTGTGTGTGTGTGTGTGTGTGTGTGTGTGTGTGTGTGTGTGTGTGTGTGTGTGTCTAGCTAGTCAGAAGAGCATAAGTGTGTATTCTGCAGTTACCACTCCAATCCCATAGTTTGCTAATATTTTGACAGTTGCACATGCCTACATATCCACTTCATGCAGGCCTCCCAACATCTTCTCTCCAACATCCAGCGCTGGTGTCATCCAATATAAATTGTCCTGCAGCCTTGTAAAAGTCTGACTTGTGCCATGGCACTTACATTAAATACAGAGTGCTCTACTCAGTGTACTTACATAGCCAGGGGTTCAGTTCTCACTGCAGTCAACAGGGTCATGTGTGTGTTTGTGTACTTGCCTGATATTAGAGAGAACATTTTACACCAGCATGTGGGACACTGTTATTACAATCTTCTCCTCACCAGACACTGCTGATGTTATCACCGATAAAGTGTTGACTGACACTCTCCAAGTTAGACTTGTGCTGTGGAGCTTGCATTAAATACAGAGTGTTCTAGACACTTTGAAGAAGGCAAAATTAATGACACATGTTTACATTTATTTGTCAACCATGTGGCTTTGGCACCAATCATTTGTCTGTGTTAGACCCTCCTGTAATATGTTAACATCATTGGTGGATTCAATTATTGCACCCAATATGTAATAATCAGCAAACTTGTTTAGTCAAAGGCCATTTACATTAGCCTGAACTGCCAATAAATAGATTCCAAACTGTAAACGGTCAGTACAGATCCTTGTTGTATGCCACTGGTGACAGCTCATCTGCTAGATGTTGATTCACCAACTTTTACAGTATGCATTCTATCTGTGAGCTAATTGGCTAACCATCTAGTGATGTAAGTGTTAATCCCCAGATGAGAGAGTTTCTCAGTGATACCTGAGTGGGAACAGAGTATAAAGGATTAGTCCAGATAAAATCACTTTAACTAGCAAATCTAGGGGACTCTCTCTCTGATACTCTCCCAGTGGGAGAAATAAATACACCTTGTTTAAGTTTCAAGTACTTTATTCAGTTAAGCACGTAGATGGGTGAGTTCCATAGTTGTAGCTTACAGTGTCTTGTCATGTTTTGTTTATTAGAAGTTAAAAGTAAAAATAAAAATAAAACTTTTTAAACTAAGAATGAGGTTCAAGAGGCTGTGGAGCTGGTAAGCCATCATGGGTCTTTCAGGAATATTCAAATAAGTGACTAGCCTATAATCTTTGGGAATGGCTACTTGTTTTTCCATCTCCCAGATTTTCCTCTAATCAGCTTCCATGGAACCTACCACCATTGTCTGTAACTGCCTTTAAACAACTGACCTGTTGAATGTAATGCATTAGAATAAGAACACTTGTCCATCTACCTGCTTAAATGATTATACTACTGGAAACCTATCTTTATTCCACCCACAGGGAGAGTATCAGAGAGAGAGAGAGAGAGAGAGAGAGAGAGAGAGTCTCCTAGATCTGCTAGCTTAAGTGATTTGATCTGGACTAATCCTTTATACTCTGTTTCTTGTTAGTCTTGTCACCCTCTGGGTCACAGGTGGGATACCAGACATCACTCAAGCCCTCTGGAATACCTATGTTTAATGATACCTCAGTGACGGATTGTGTCAAAATCCTAGGACAGAACAAAATAGGCAGTATGCACTGTATTACTTTTATCCAGTCCTATCACACAGAATCAACAGGCTGTGACAACATCACAGATCACCTATAGTGTGACTCAGAACATATACCTACCTGACACTGTTGGATACACACTTCAACTCACCCTCCAGACAGAATATGTTCCCATGGAAGAGTGTACATTGACATATATCCATCTGACCTATCTGAGTGCGGGGGGGGGGGGCAGCACCTGATGTATACATGTATAGACAAATCATGACTCTCCTCATCTTTGAGGTAGACCAACATGTAATCTTGGACCTTTTCTAAATTGACACTGGTAATATCCCAGCTATGTGCAAAAGACATGTTTGAGTTGTTAATGCCACAACCATGTCTGTTACATCTGTTAGATGTCCTCAAGAAGGTAATTAAGGGCATGCATGATGACAATACTATCATCCTGTGGAATTTGACACAAATCCACACTAAGATATTAGCTGAGCACTGTCACAAGGGGTCATAAACACCTATTTCACCAAGTGGGTGGACCACTGGCTCACCTACATGACATCTAAATAGGTTGAAATGTGTGAAGTGACCTATATCTGGAGTCCAGTGATCAGGTATGTACTTTAGGGTTATCTGCTAGGCCTCTTCCTGTCCACTATTTAAGACACAGACAGCAAGAATGACATACACATCCTGTGCCAAACAGCTGTCTGGAGGACTGCAGATTGTGGGCAATAATTGACTCCAACTGCGATTATTAGTATAATACAGACAGTATTAACACACACCAAAGATTTCTGCTGCAGCCATGACAACACATGACATGAAAAAAAATACATGAGGAAGGTGTTACTTTATGAAAACAAAAGCACAACCTAATGATAATGTAGACATCACACCCCTATGAGCAGACCCTGTGGTATGTTATCTGTGTACTGGAGTGGAATGGTATGTGGAACTTCCCAGGGCATGTGCCCATTGTGGTGACTAATCCCTTGTATGTAACACAACTCCTGAGTATGTGCAGGGCATCCACGTCAAAGGCTATAATACCTCCATAGTTCACAGCCATCATAACACCAGTAACTGAGTGCAGTGTACAGTGCACCCTCCTTCATGTACCTCCATGCACATCTTCCAGTGATGTGTAACTCAAATGTACCACCTTTGCCACAGTGAGCTCCCACACATCTTACTGGAAATATCTAAGTATTCTTTTGGTTGCATAAACATTACTGTCTGATGGTGTGGAACCCTCATAAAGATATTATACTAGATTCATGTGATAACTTTTGCAGTGATGCACATAGTGCATACATAGCTGTTTGACAACATTGATGGCATGGGTTACATTCATGACAGTGTGGATTGGCCATATATATCTCATGCACACCAGTCAACTGGCATGTATTTTTCATAATATCACATACAGGTATAGCAATGTCCCTCCTAACAGCTTCAGCAGATGTTAGTGTCAGGAGTGTATGCTTGATTACCCTTATAGATTGCTGACATGTCACAATAGTTGGACAAGTGTGTTTTTGCAGAACCATCTATGATCACTCAGAATAACATATGTTATGTCAGAGACATGATAGTATTGGTGGTATTAGTCTGATATTGTCCATGATTGTGCATGCTTCAGTTTACTGTTGTATATGAGCCTGTAACTGTGTCCCACTTTGGTGAAGACCTCTGCTGACATTACAGTCATATTCAGGCAACTCAGTTTGCATAGCTTCACAATATGCACCTAACCCTGATTGTATATAACATCCCTGACAGGCATCCTCTCCACTGTTCATGTCAGGATGCTTACATCACAAAGACATCCTTCTCCATTGTTATGTCACCTTGTGTGACAGCCACATAATACATGTAGACATCACACCCCTATGAGCAGACCCTGTTTTATTTATAAATTCTAGGAATCTTTGGGCTAGGGTGTTGGAGCTAGAGTAATGCTCCCAGTCTATGTTTGGGTAGTTGAAGTCGCCCAATATAAAGGTGTTTGGAGAGACCTTCATATTTTCCAGTATTCTCAGGAAGGCTGAGTGGGGTTCCTGTGTTTGGGAGGGTGGTCTGTAGCAGGCTATAAACTGGAAGGCAGTTTTACCCGCTGTTAGTTGCACATGGATAGTCTCTGATGCTTCGTGCTGTGCCACCAACCTGGAGGTGTGGGTATCTTTGACGAATATTGATACTCCCCCTCCTTTTGTGGTTTGGTCCACGTTTTGGGGCTGAAAAGCATGGTATGAGGTATAACCTGGTAGTGCTGGGGTGCTCTCGGGAGCCTTGAACCAGGTTTCTGTTACTGCACAGATATCGATGTTCTCCATGCTAAGGAGAGTTTCAAGTGCGTGCATCTTGAGGTTTAGACTTCTGGCGTTGAGTAGCATTACTCTTAGTTTCTTATCCCTTGTGATACCTATGGAGGTGGGTTTGTCTTTTGAGCCTTGCCTAAAAAGGCACTATGGCAGCAAGAGCCTTTGCCAATATCCAAAAGCCCAGGGGTGACAGGTGCAAGCCGTCCCTAGCGAAGCATCGTGGCTTGTCGAGCATGTCATCCCAGGCTGACAGGCATTGGATCCCCTTTGAATGACACCAATACTTAAGCCAATTGTTGAAATTGATCACCTTGTCTTCATATTGTGGCATCATTCTTGGTGAGGGTAAGATGCTACTCAAAGTCAGGGTCATACCGGCCTGGGCTACATGCTCAGAGAGCTCCTCTATGTCTCTTTTCATGTAGTCCAGGGAGGTACGTCTCAGGTCATTCACACCAGCATGGACAATGAATGAGTCATATTTGTACTTGCCTTGGAGTGACCTGAGTGCTTGTGTTATGTGGCAGATCCTAGAGCCCGACAGGCAGCTCACCATGACCTTCTCCTTGTTCAGCCTGGTGAGCGGGACGTCAGTGTGCCTGATGATAGAGTCACCTATTACAAGTGTATCAGGTGTGTTGTTTAGCCTTAAGGGCTGTCACTGTTCGGCACACTGGCTTTGTGAGCTATGTGTTGCACGTGTTTTGTTTTGGGGCAGCGGTTGCTTGGGTGTCTGCTTTGGAGGTCTCTGCTGCTTAGGCAGATTTTTATTTAGAGCCTCCAGTATGTTTTTGTATGTTTATGTGTTTGGTTTGTTGTCGTGGTAGGTCTATGTGAGACTGGAATTGTAGTGAGTGTGGTTTCCTTCTCCTCCTGACTGGTTACGCCAGTACTGAGTTGAGAGCTTAGCCTCCAGTTTGGCTATATGGTTGCATCTCTCACATGTGTTGGAATTTGTTGGGAGGAGAGGGTTGTCTGTGTACATGAGGCAGTTGTAACATTGCCTCAAGATTCCCAGATTCACCAGCTGGACCAGAGAGGAGATTGACAACTGACCTTTGGACATGCTAGAATAGTATTGGGAATTCCTTTATAATTGAAAAAAAGGGCCAATGGGGAACAAGGTACTCAAGGGGAGTTTGTGAGGGTGTAGTGCTTTTAATTTTTTAGAGCTGACTTATATAATTGCTTTAGTGAGCAAGTGCCAGGTAACTTAAATGCAATGTGTTACAGGTAACTTAAATGCAAAAACGACAAACAGTAACTTTCTTTCAAGTGAAACAAGGAAATAAGTACAGTAAGTGATGCAGATATCACTAGGGATCCACAGAAGTGCTAAAAGGCTGCGTTTTAGGTGGAATTAGCGTTTCAGGGAAATAAACAAACAACAAGCATACAAACAAAGCTAGATTCAGCAGGCCTGGGTCTAGTCTATGCTACAGCAAACAAGGTGTACCAATTTCAGTAAGAAACAGTTAGAATATGCAGGCACTATAAGCCTTTAACCAGAAATTCCCAGCTCAGAAGGGCAGAGTCCAGCCTCTCCTCCCACAAGAGTGCAGACCGCGATCCTTCTTAATGTAAAATAACTGGCCTGAAGCCCAAGTGCTTAAACCAGAACTAAAACACTTTTAGAATAACAGACACTGAGCCCTCAATCAGCAGTTCCCAACTTAGAAGGATGTAAGCTAGCTGTCCTGCCACCACAGTGCAGGCCACAAACCTTCCTAATGTAAAACAACTGGTCTGAAGCCCAAGTGCTTAATCCAAAAGACTTAGAAATGATAGCTACACTTTAATCAAGTTACTACCAAGCAGTAATAAATACAACTGAATATTTTAAAGAATGCCTGGATTAGTGCTCAAGTTATACAAACAAAGCTAGATTCAGCAGGCCTGGATCTAGTCTATGCTACAGCAAACAAGGTGTACCAATTTCAGTAAGAAGCAGTTCAAATATGCAGGCACTATAAGTCTTTAACCAGAAATTCCCAGCTCAAAAGGACAGAGTCCAGCCTCTCCTCCCACAAGAGTGCAGAAAACGAACCCTCTTAATGTAAAATAACTCGCCTCAAGCCCAAGTGCTTAAACCAGAATGAATACACTTTTAGAATAACAGACAATGAGCCCTCAATCAGCAGTTCCCAACTTAGAAGGATGTAAGCTACCTGTTCTGCCACTACAGTGCAGACCGCAAACCTTCTTAATGTAAAACTGGTCTGAAGCCCAGGTACTTAAACTAAAATCCTTAGAATGAGTTACACCAAGCAGTAATAAATACAACTGAGTACTTTTAAGAAGACACAAAAGCAAAATAAAGTAGGAAAAAACACAAATACAGTAAAAGCAGATATTTTTTTTTTTTTTTTTGTGGAAAGAGAGAAAGGAGTAGCAGAAACTAAGCTGATTGGCCTTCTCAAATGCTCTCCCTGTACTGGGTAGAATGAGGTAATGACACTAGACTGGGAGGAGGGTCCCAGATCAAATTTACACTAGGGGCGGGCAACTGCAAAGCCACCAACTATAAAAACACTATACCAACAGGGAGAGAGGGTGGGAAACAAACTGCAGAAATGTTACTCACAGCTGAAAAGCAGCAGTGAGCCTTTAAATGAAAGTTTTAAACAGCTAAAGGAGCCACTAGAAAAAAGAGTTTAACTGCAACAAGTTATCATAAACAAACAACCCAACAGATGCTTAATAAGAGTGGACAATTTCCAGTTAATACCGCACACACAGTGAAACTAGCTAGAAAAAATACACAGTACACAAAGTTATAAATAACAAAGAAATAAAGAACAAAATAAACAAAAAACAGGATACTTAATGTTATATATTATAGCTCCGAGTTTGCTGAGTGTCCTTCCTTCGATTAGCTCAGTGTAAAATGGCAGAACACTCACAAAATAGCTTCTTAGGTAACAGAAAGTTGAAACCTGAGACAGCTTTTAAGAAAGAAATCTCAAAAGAACCAATGAGGTGCTTAGTCGAAGCTGTAGTCCAGGAGACCTCAGTCAGCCAATGACCTCAAACAATTCTCTCTCACTGAAATGCCTGATGGCGTTAGCTAAAACAAGATGTCCCCGAATTATGTGCTCAGACACACAGCCTCCACAAACACTAGGCCCAAATACAAGCCTGAATATGGACATGCTACAAATATCCCCACTACTTAGAACAAACTGCAGAAATGTTACTCACAGCTGAAAAGCAGCAGTGAGCCTTTAAATGAAAGTTTTAAACAGCTAAAGGAGCCACTAGAAAAAAGAGTTTAACTGCAACAAGTTATCATAAACAAACAACCCAACAGATGCTTAATAAGAGTGGACAATTTCCAGTTAATACCTCACACACAGTGAAACTAGCTAGAAAAAATACACAGTACACAAAGTGCTATAAATAACAAAGAAATAAAGAACAAAATAAACAAAAAACAGGATACTTAATGTTATATATTATAGCTCCGAGTTTGCTGAGTGTCCTTCCTTCGATTAGCTCAGTGTAAAATAAGTTGTCCTGCAGCCTTGTAAAAGTTATACTTGTGCCCTTGCATTTTTGTGTACTTATATTGGTAGGGGTTCTGTTCTCACTGCAGTCAACCAGGAGGCGTGTGTGTGTGTGTGTGTGTGTGTGTTTGTGTGTGTGTGTCTAGCTAGTCAGAAGAGCATAAGTGTGTATCCTACAGTTACCACTCCAATCCCATAGTTTGCTAATATTTTGACAGTTGCACATGCCTACATATCCACTTCATGCAGGCCTCCCAACATCTTCTCTCCAACATCCAGCGCTGGTGTCATCCAATATAAATTGTCCTGCAGCCTTGTAAAAGTCTGACTTGTGCCATGGCACTTACATTAAATACAGAGTGCTCTACTCAGTGTACTTACATAGCCAGGGGTCCAGTTCTCACTGCAGTCAACAGGGTCATGTGTGTGTTTGTGTACTTGCCTGATATTAGAGAGAACATTTTACACCAGCATGTGGGACACTGTTATTACAATCTTCTCCTCACCAGACACTGCTGATGTTATCACCGATAAAGTGTTGACTGACACTCTCCAAGTTAGACTTGTGCTGTGGAGCTTGCGTTAAATACAGAGTGTTCTAGACACTTTGAAGAAGGCAAAATTAATGACACATGCTTACATTTATTTGTCGACCATGTGGCTTTGGCACCAATCATTTGTCTGTGTTAGACCCTCCTGTAATATGTTAACATCATTGGTGGATTCAATTATTGCACCCAATATGTAATAATCAGCAAACTTGTTAAGTCAAAGGCCATTTACGTTAGCCTGAACTGCCAATAAATAGATTCCAAACTGTAAACAGCCAGTACGGATCCTTGCCGTATGCCACTGGTGACAGCTCATCTGCTAGATGTTGATTCACCAACTTTCACAGTATGCATTCTATCTGTGTGCTAATTGGCTAACCATCTAGTGATGTAAGTGTTAATCCCCAGCTGAGAGAGTTTCTCAGTGATACCTGAGTGGGAACAGAGTATAAAGGATTAGTCCAGATAAAATCACTTTAACTAGCAAATCTAGGGGACTCTCTCTCTGATACTCTCCCAGTGGGAGGAATAAATACACCTTGTTTAAGTTTCTAGTACTTTATTCAGTTAAGCACGTAGATGGGTGAGTTCTATAGTTGTAGCTTATAGTGTCTTGTCATGTTTTGTTTATTAGAAGTTAAAAGTAAAAATAAAAATAAAACTTTTTAAACTAAGAATGAGGTTCCAGAGGCTGCTGAGCTGGTAAGCCATCATGGGTCTTTCAGGAATATTCAAATAAGTGACTAGCCTATAAGCTTTGGGAATGGCTCCTTGTTTTTCCATCTCCCAGATTTTCCTCTAATCAGCTTCCATGGAACCTACCACCATTGTCTGTAACTGCCTTTAAATAACTGACCTGTTGAATGTAATGCATTAGAATAAGAACACTTGTCCATCTACCTGCTTAAATGATTATACTACTGGAAACCTATCTTTATTCCACCCACAGGGAGAGTATCAGAGAGAGAGAGAGAGAGTCTCCTAGATCTGCTAGCTTAAGTGATTTGATCTGGACCAATCCTTTATACTCTGTTTCTTGTTAGTCTTGTCACCCTCTGGGTCACAGGTGGGATACCAGACATCACTCAAGCCCTCTGGAATACCTCTGTTTAATGATACCTCAGTGGTGGATTGTGTCAAAACCCTAGGACAGAAAAAAATAGGCAGTATGCACTGTATTACTTTCATCAAGTCCTATCACACAGAATCAACAGGCTGTAACAACTTCACAGATCACCTATAGTGTGACTCAGAACATATACCTACCTGACACTGTTGGATACACACTTCAACACACCCTCCAGACAGAATATGTTCCCATGGAAGAGTGTACATTGACATATATCCATCTGACCCATCTGAGTGTGTGGGGGGGCAGCACCTGATGTATACATGTATAGACAAATTATGACTCTCCTCATCTTTGAGGTAGACCAACATGTAATCTTGGACCTTTTCTAAATTGACACTGGTAATATCCCAGCTGTGTGCAAAAGACATGTTTGAGTTGTTAATGCTACATCCATGTCTGTTACATCTGTTAGATGTCCTCAAGAAGGTAATTAAGGGCATGCATGATGACAATACTATCATCCTGTGGACTTTGACCAGGCCAAGGCATTTGACACAAATCCACACTAAGATATTAGCTCAACACTGTCACAAGGGGTCATAAACACCTATTTCACCAAGTGGGTGGACCACTGGCTCACCTACATGGCATCTAAATATGTTGAAATGTGTGAAGTGACCTATATCTGGAGTCCAGTGATCAGGTATGTACTTCAGGGTTATCTGCTAGGCCTCTTCCTGTCCATTATTTAAGACACAGACATCAAGAATGACATACACATCCTGTGCCAAGCAGCTGTCTGGAGGACTGCAGATTGTGGGCAATAATTGACTCCAACTGTGATTATTTGTATAATACAGACAGTATTAATACACACCAAAGATTTCTGCTGCAGCCATGACAACACATGACATGAAAAAAAATACATGAGGAAGGTGTTACTTTATGAAAACAAAAACACAACCCAATGATAATGTAGACATCACACCCCTATGAGCAGACCCTGTGGTATGTTATCTGTGTACTGGAGTGGAATGGTATGTGGAACTTCCCAGGGCATGTGCCCATTGTGGTGACTAATCCCTTGTATGTAACACAACTCCTGAGTATGTGCAAGGCATCCACGTCAAAGGCTATAATACCTCCATAGTTCACAGCCATCATAACACCAGTAACTGAGTGCAGTGTACAGTGCATCCTCCTTCATGTACCTCCCTGCACATCTTCCAGTGATTTGTAACTCAAATGTACCACCTTTGCCACAGTGAACTCCCACACATCTTACTGGAAATATCTAAGTATTCTTTTGGTTGCATAAACATTACTGTCTGATGGTGTGGAACTCTCATAAAGGTATTATACTAGATTCATGTGATAACTTTTGCAGTGATGCACATAGTGCATACATAGCTGTTTGACAACATTGATGGCATGGGTTACATTCGTGACAGTGTGGATTGGCCATATATATCTCATGCACACCAGTCAACTGGCATGTATTTTTCATAATATCACATACAGGTATAGCAATGTCCCTCCTAACACCTTCAGCAGATGTTAGTGTCAGGAGTGTGTGCTTGATTACCCTCATAGATTGCTGACATGTCACAATAGTTGGACAAGTGTGTTTTTGCAGAACTATCTATGATCACTCAGAATAACATACGTTATGTCAGAGACATGGTATTATTGGTGGTATTAGTCTGATATTGTCCATGATTGTGCATGCTTCAGTTTACTGTTGTCTATAAGCCTGTAACTGTGTCCCACTTTGGTGAAGACCTCTGCTGTCATTATAGTCATATTCAGGCAACTCAGTTTGCATAGCTTCACAATATGCACCTAACCCCAATTGTATATAACATCCCTGACAGGCATCCTCTCCATTGTTCATGTCAGGATGCTTACATCACAAAGACATCCTTCTCCATTGTTATGTCACCTTGTGTGACAGCCACATAATACACTGTGCAGTCCGTACTGTACCACGTTGATATATGATTAGAGTTTCTGCTACAACTGTCTTCCATTTGCATGCCCTCATCTGCTTTGCATTATGATGATTCATCTGGTCTCTTGGCCTGTGTTCATTCGTACAATTCATTTGTGTGCTCTTATTTAATACAACACACTTCCCCTGACTATTTATTTTACTTGGCAGTCCGTGTACCATTATGAATCATTTACACAAGTTTTGTACAGAATGCCTGAATTGGAATTCCGCAACACTCTGCACTGTATACACTGTCCTGTAATGTGTTTGGAACATATACATTGCTATATTATTAACCCTGGTAATCATTGTGGCATTTTGTGCAATATTGCAGACCTAGTTTGCCCAAAGGTAAAGAGCTCTACATGTGTGCTGCTACCTATGTTGCTCTACACTGTTTCCTGGCCTGCAACTCTGTTAAATGTGGTGCACAGCATGAATATGTAATTAATGCTGCTGCTCATCATGCAACTATGTAAACTCCATGCAGGCTTTGCACAGAATTTACACAGAGTTTATTGAATCCCAGGAATGTTTTTCTTTATTGATAGCATGACCGTACTACACTTAGATGAGTGCTATGTATGCTATATAAACAAAACATTTACAAAGGGTAGAGGGATCTCCCTTATGTAAACAACCATTTTAGTTCCAGTCTTATGTGTTTTGATGGCAGAAGTCCTATAGGTCCAGATGCTAACTTAATAAAACGTTAAACATAATAAGAAATAAAAAAAAAACACAGAGCATGAAAGGTTCATTAGTGTAGACTGACAAAATGCTGATTATGGCCAATGTGACCTGACTTCTATTAGTGTCTTGGGCAATGAAGAATCTAGTGCTGGGGGAGTGATGAAGTTATGCCTGCTAACCTCTGTCTGAGAAGATGTATGGAGGGAATGTGACTAGAAATACTGTGCTTATTTGACTCCAAGGTGTAGATTGGGGATCTTTTGATGGTTGGTATATCAAGGTTGCAAGATCACTTGAATACAGTGCATGTTCAGGCTGAATACAGTTCACATGGATACATGGACATACATTACAAGGCCTCATTGTCTGCCAACATTTGGATGCTTACAAGTATGCATGGAGAATGCAGGGCCAGAGTAGAACTCCAGTTCCCAGTATATTTGAAGGCACCACTCCAAGCTCACTTGATTTTTTTCAAGGGAAGTCTTACCAGAAGACCTCTCACCTCAGGAAAATGAATGGGTGTGGGGGCTGCTAGGATGGACAGGTAAATGATCTGCAGGGAACCAGTGAAAAATGAAAGCAAAAAAAAAATCAACTTCTTTAACTCATTCCCTCCAGTACAGCTCTTTTGAGTGGATACCTTTAACTCCCAGTGGGTGTGGCTTTAGCCCTTAAAAATTACATTATCACCTTACAGTTCTAACAAATACTCATTGACAGAGGTCAAATTTCAGTACAATTGTGTTTGCCATCATGTATGCTTCAAGATAAAATATTCTGATACTTTTTATGTAGCAGGATTTTGGTATTTTTAACACAGACATGAAAAAGTAATATTTGACCACTAGAGGAGCAATAGGTGGTAACTGCAGAAAAGCCTGGAGGAGCACTTGGCTGTAAAGAGTTAACTCAGTTTTCTTCCTTAAGATTGAAGATACTGCTATAATTTGTGGAAATAATTAGTTATAGACTGTGTCCAGTTTTTCAAACTAGCGTTCCAATATGCTCGACTTAGTGTTCATAAACATTCTGTGCATTAGTAGCAATCCACTGCTATTCTTATCAGATATGAAAGACATCACAAAGCTGCTTGGTGTAGCAGTTCATTATTGGATCATTAACATGTTCCTAAATTGAATGCTGTACAGTTGCACTAGTGTTCCCACTACAAAGCCACGCAACACAGTTTCACAGGCAGCAATGCATTTACAAACATAAAAACACATGCACAGACAAACACAGACACACACACAAACACACACACACACACACACACACACACACACACACACACACACACACACACACACACATACACACACACACATACACACACATACACAGTCATATTCATGCATGCTGACACATACAGCTGGATGGTCTCTCTCTCTCTCTCTCTCTCTCTCACACACACACACACACACACACACACACACACACACACACACACACACACACACACACACACACACTTGACTGCAGTGAGAATAGAGAATAGAACCCCTAGCTAAGTACACAGACTACAAAAGTCAGTACTGTAAGCAAGCGCCATGGCCATGGCAGAAGTCTGACTTGGAGTGTCTCAGACAGCACATTATAGTTGATGACATCAGCAGTTTTTGTTGAGGAGAATATGGTTATAACAGTGTCCCACATGCCAGTGTAAAATGTTATCTGTAATGTCAGGCAGTTGACTGAAGTGAGAATGGAACCCCTACCTATCTAAGTACACTGACTACAGAACTCAGTACTTTACACACATGCCACAGCACAAGTCTGACTTTTACAAGAGTGCAGGTCAACTTATAATGGATGACATCAGCAGGACATGTGGAAGAGCAGATACTGGGAGGCCTGCATGAAATGGATGTGAGGGCATGTGGAATATCAAAATACTGTCAGCCCATGGCATTAGAGGAGTAACTGTAGGATACACACTTCTGCTCTTCTGTCTAGACACACACAGACACACACACACACACACACACACACACACACACACACACACACACACACACACACACACACACACACACACACACACACACACATATATATATATACACACACACACACACTTGACTGCAGTGAGAATAGGACCCCTACCTACCTAAGTATACAGACTACAAAACTATGTACTTTACGGAAGTGCCATGGCACAGGTCAGACATTTACAAGAGTGCAAGTCAACTTATAGTTGATGACATCAGCAGGCCATGTGGGAGAGCATATGTTGGGAGGTCTGCATGAAACGGATGTGTAGGCACGTGCAAGTATCAAAATACTGTCAATCCATGTCATTGGACCAGTAACTGTAGGATACAAAGCTCTACTCTTCTGTCTAAACAGACACACACCCAGTTGACTTCAGTGAGAACAGAAACCCTGCCTACCTAAGTACACAGATTACAGAACTCAGTACATTACACAAGTTTCATGGCACAAGTCTGACTTTTACAAGAGTGCAGGTCAGCTTATAGTGGATGGCATCAGCAGGCCATGTGGGAGAACAGATGTTGAAAGGCCTACTACATAGGTTCTTAGCTTCATAGTTTCATAGGAGGTCACCAGCCTAATGGCCCTAGGGTGTTTACAAGGCTGGTTGTGTAAAAACACAAGTACCCTTATTGAGCATAGTTAGATGGTCATTGTTAGTAGAATAATTTTGTGAGCAGCACCAACTGGTCCTGTCCATGAAGGACATAGGTGCCACCCAAAGGGTGACTTTACAATCACCCAACCAGTCATCAAGGTTGAACTTGAACAGGGCCATTGAGGACCACTGCTTTACATGCAGTTAGAGCCTATTACAGAGTAGTGTCAATTGCTAGGGTTTATATCTGTCTCCCCAGCATGTTCCGTTTATGTCACAGGTTAGGTTGAGAACACTGGAGCAAGTTATTCTTGTCCCATTTGATTTGAAGATGTCCAGCATTTCCAGTAGGGCAGGGTCTGATATTGCTCTTTAGCCTAGGCATAGGTCACCTCTCAGTAGCCTGCATGATACTGAATACAGTGACAGGTCTATCAGTCTTTCCAGGTATGTCATGTTTTGGAGCCCCTGGATTCTTCCAATCACAAACTTCTGTATTTTCTCC
The DNA here is from genome assembly GCF_019279795.1 of Protopterus annectens. Taxonomy (NCBI): domain Eukaryota; kingdom Metazoa; phylum Chordata; order Ceratodontiformes; family Protopteridae; genus Protopterus; species Protopterus annectens. The sequence continues at coordinate 1,681,160,102 of NC_056737.1, forward strand.
AATTTCTGCAGGTGCCTGGTAAGGTGCAGACAGAAGGGAGCATTGTACTCAGTTAGTGATCTAATAAGGGTAGAGTCCAGCAGAGCTATGACCTTCCTGGTCCTGGATGTTATGTCCATATGTATGAGGTGCACAATGCACAATGTGTGTCTCACCACTATGGATACCTAGTAATTAAAGTATAGATTGCTATCAGCATATATTCCCAAGTCTCACAACACTGTGTTTGAGCTTATAAATAAAATACTTTTCATTAAACATTGGTAATGCAATGACATGACTTCTTTATAGTATGTGCGTAGCTTTATGTTGGCATAGTGCAGCAGGGTTAAGCAGCATAGCGCAGAGGTAATCACAGCAGTTTGCCACAGCTCACGGTTACTGTACATTGGTGCACAATGTGCACCTCCGCGCAAACATGGAGCCCAAAAATTGAAGAGATACATTGCTTTTTCCTGTTACTTATTTGTGTTGTGTGTGATTCCATTTTTGACCAGACTGAAGTGGTGACAATAAGGTAGATAGGAAAGTGGTGAAATGGAGGGCAAGCAGGGAAAAGAACAAAGGTAAAGCAGTATAGGAGTATGCAATAGTGAGGTAGATAAAATGTAGCTATTCATTTCTTTAATGGTGTAAACTGAAAATAGGTGAGGATAATTAACTGAACTTAGACTGTCACCTCTACAAAGATGGGTAATCACAACACAATCATATTGTATAGCCAGTTGGACCAAATCAAGTGTGTCAAGATGACACATGTGACATGGAGAGCTATGTATGGGATGATTTGTTTTTGTGGGGCAGGTGCCTGTGTGTTTTTTATTTGAGAAAGGAATGTTGCGGCATGGACATAGGTAGGTCTGTATCAGGTAAGTTGAGTAGGAGAGGAAGCAATTGCAGACAGACAAGACAAACAAGACAAAAGACATGGATGGTGATGCATACAAAAGTTTAGGGAATACCATGACTGGGGCAAGGGTAGGGAAAACCCAGGACCATGGCTATCAAGCTTGGAGACAGTGAGAATCAGGTTCTCACCCACAGGGCTGTCATTACTGTCACCTTACTCCACAGGAGGCTGGAGTGTTTGATGTCTCCTCTTTCTCCTCCTACAGAACATCAGGGCGAGCAGCCTCCCCGTCAGGTGTAGGCATGCACCAATGGTGCAGTGCACCACCCCATGTACCATCACTGGTACCACCTCTGCCACTACTCATGGAGGGTACCACTGGACCAGCCTCTGGGGCAGAACTATCTGAGGGTGCTGGTAGTGCAGGGGCAGCAGAGGCAGTGTTGACAGGTTGGCTTCCAGACATTCTGCTCATCATTGCTGGGGCCAGTGTAGTGGGGGCAGGGTGATTGGCCTACCTCACTGTGCTATGGAGTATTTAGTGACGTGGTACACATGGATGACATGGACACATGTTGACGGCAAATAATACAAATAAAAATAGAAAATAAAAAATAAAAAATAAAATAAACGTAAAGTTAAATTAAAAAAAATAAAATAAAATAAAAATAAAATATTTCAAAAATAAAATAAAGCACATTTTAAAAATAAAATAAAATACAAATAAAGAAAATTAAAAAGAAAGATAAGGGTTAGGGTGGGAGAAAAAAGAGATAAAATTAGTACCATTATATGTAACATACAATGCATTAATAGAATTATACAATTCAAATATATTATGCTTATGCAAGTAATCATTGAATCTGCATATATTGCACATATGCATGTTCCAACTATATAGATTATAGTTTATAGCAGGGCATTTGTGCCACTGGTAAAGAGGTTTTAATTTAATATAAATATTATTGAAGAAATAACAGTATTATATATTTGTGAATTGTGGTATTTGAACCCACAACCTCTGACTAAAGTCTCATATTGGACTCTTACAATTGGTTTGTGCTACAGACTAATGCATGCATACTTGCTTTTAGAGTTGGGTTATGCATGTGCAATTTGATACAACTCTATAAAATGCCAAAAAAGATATCTTTAACTTTTAATGCTACACTAACACTTCTCCTCTGCTGCATGCATACCACTTTCTTCCCTCAGTGTCTTCAATTGAGTTTCATAGGCCCAGACATTGAACTGCCAATCTCTGGCAGCTGGGGAAAAACAGAAAATAACAGAAGAGCATTATGCATGCCAGTCTTGCCTATATTAAGCTTTCTAAGTCTTGCAAGGACTCTCTTTAGTTGATACTTATACAGCTGAGGGATGACTGCAGTCCTCAATTCCTCCACCCAATGGTTGAGAATCTCCCTCTTCCTCATCTTTAGGTCATTAAAATGATGCCTACATTGCTGTCCAGTATGCAGGATACCAGTGGCACTGTATACAGCCTAAACTAAACTATTTCAAGCCTCAGATTTTTACTGGGAGCCAGAATAGTCCCCCTGCAGAAGCCTGAGGCTGTGGTGCTTTACAAGGAGTCCAGTAAATATCCTGAACTCCTGGACACCTCACCTCTGTGCCCTAAACTTGGCACCTTTCCCATAAACACCAGCCATATTTACCAGCAGACCTAGAGCAATGGAGACTGATGCTTTCCCGCCATTTCCACTTATCATGTTTACTGGAGTGTGCACACTTGAACAACATGTTTGCGCGATGGTAAGCAGAGAGCAGCTGTAGCAAGCAGTGATGAATGAAATAATTGCAATTGGAAGGTTATTCTGACACTTGGCCTTAGTTTGAGAGCTGTCTACTAATGTAGCCTGGAAATATGTATTGAAAATTGGAAGGTAACTTTTAGTTGAGTTAGGTTTGCAATCATGCACTGGGGGCATAAATGTAATTACCTGAAACACTTGATTTTACCTTTATACACTGAGAAAATTAATTTTTACACTGTGGGATTCAAATCTAGGCATAAAGGATAAAACATTTTCTTCCACAATGTAGATTGTCCATCTTTGCCACACAAGAAGTGCTACTCAGACATGGTCAGGAATCATACATAAATACAGGTAACAGTATGAGCTGTTACACATGTATGAGTGTGACCTGCCAAGGTTATTGTATATAGATGCAGTTGTGTATCTGTCTTAGGCAAATGTGAAGGCCATGCAAGTCCAGATAGCAAAATTATACTTACAGAAATATAGTGCACAGTATACCTCAGTCATACATCTGATAACACAATAATAGTGTCTCATCCCACATACATATAATATATCAGCTCCACAATCTAAAGTGTTATAAGTGAGAGTGAATATAATGGGAAGTGTAACAGTTGTAAAAGTGTTTGGAATAGTCTGTAGTAGAACCCAGGATCATGTGTATGGCAGTCCTACACTTAACAAAACAAAGTTGAAGTAACAGTTGTCTATGCTTCATTTCATTGCTATAAACTGTCATGTCACAACAACAGTAAAAATAAAAAGGTTGCACACCCTATACTAGAATCTAGTAAACATCTGTACTCCAGCCCTACACTTACACATGTGGCCACAGGACTAGTTATATAACATTCCCTAATTTACTAATCCTTCTTAAAGTCTCTCTGTTAACCACCATGCAATGCCACTTAGCAGGTTTGCTCAGTGGCCAATAGAATTAATTGAATGTATTCAGTTTCTGTTTTAGGATGTCTGGGTTTTGTCTGCTTCCGGGGTGGTCCAGTTGTCCAGTTTGCACACTGCCATGCTGCATGAAAACAAAAATAAGCATAGCCAAACCCCCCATTCATTTTCTTGGTTCCCATGATTGCACTAAGCACTGCATTGCGCAAACACTGGCCCACAAAAACAAAAATTAAAAAAGCGAGACAAAGTAGGAAAAAGACATCAAGGGACAAGTAGTTGAAATGACGAAAATCAATCTATGACATAAACACTCAAAAATGATGGTTCACATCAGATAAGTCTACAGAGATCTGGATTTGAACTATCAGTCCAATGAACCTTCAGAACATAGGATGGATGCCTTACCCCTCTTTGACACACAAATAGTTTTGCAGCAAGGAACTGAAATCATTCTGCACACAACCAACTGCAACATCATCTACACTAACATGAAACCATACAATTGTTATTTGTACATTTATTATATTTGTATGTAGTGCACTTAATGATCACACAACCTGCTATGATTATTGCTTGCAACTATACAGCTCTGTCTTATCTCTCTGTGTTTGTTGGTCATTCTTCAGTTATCTGAGACATGCAGTATGTAAGCCATTCTATATCAATGGCCTTAAAATGTGTGTGGATATTAACTGGAAATAAAATCATATGCAGTTGCTGACAAATGAAGGGCAGATTGGATGTTACTGAACACAACATGTGAATTGTGTGCTGCTTACATACATTTCCAACCTTACATCTAACACTTTGCAGCTATAACCTGACATGCTCACTGCATATAAGGCAACCTTCAGTGTTGTTGTGTTTTCCTTCTCCCAACCATTAATCATTCACAGTTGCAATTTATTAAGAACAAACACAGAGGGAGTGCCTGCACTATGTTTATATCTCCTACACAGATCCAAGTATTTGGGATTCTAATCAGTTCACACCTAATTTGCATATTCACCATAATAACAACCCTGAATATACACCATATAAAAAGGCAACCATGTAGCTAGGCAAACTGATGGCGAGGAGACTTGTTTATGTGGAGAAAACTGAACAAATACCATTACTTTGGGATATTATCTGCACAGAGGATTACTGAACTTCAGAAGGTATGCTTGCTTTCTGTCAGCTGCACACTGCATATGCTGGAATGTAATTAAGAAAAATCTAAAGCAAAGGCTTTACACTTTTTTTGTATGCATTAGAAGTGTACTGATGTCATGGGCATGTTTGTCAGAGCATTTCACAGGTATATATATATGAATGGCAATGCCTTAAAATGGAATGTTCTGTGATAAATCTGTAGACATGTTCCAGGGACAGTTCATTTGATAACATTTTTATCATTTCAAAGATGGTTTGTTAGCAAAATGTGTCATTTGTCTGTTCTTTGGTTGGGGGAGCAAAGCTGCATTACTGTTATGGCACAAACAAGGGTATGTTGTTATTGTTGCTCTCCTTTTTTTTGCATCCAGCCTGTTGTTCATATTACATGCCTCTAGACTGGTTTATGTTTCTCCAGTGTGTAATACTGAGAGGCTACTTTTTCTGTTTTACCTGGGAACAATTATTTTGAAGTTATGTGATACTTATGTGTATTATCTTTCTGTTGTCTTTTAGGACACCTAGGAGTATGCCACCCAGGTGTGTCAATCCTCAGAGACCATCCTTCACTGATGCTGAAAATCAGGTGATAGTGGATGCCTTTAGGCAACATGGTACCTTCCGCCTTGAAAGGGGAGGGGAACATATGGCATGCAGAATGCAAATTTTTGTGGTAGATTGTGGATGATGTGAATACTGTGGATGACCATGGCAGGATATATGAGCAGATGTGCCACTGACTTGATCACATCTGTATGGAGGAGAGCAGCTGCAGTGGACCATGGCCAGCTGGTTACTGGGGGAGGACCTGCTATGGAGCTACCACTAACACCAAGTGAAGAGTTCCTGACCACTGTCCGAATCAAGACAGTCCCAGGAAAGTGCAAAACAGCATGCACTGGATGTTGGTGCAAAAGTGTCAGGGACAGCAAGCATGTCTCAGGAGGATCTTCCAGGTAAGCTTGTAGGCTTTGCTATCTCAACAGTCGAATACTGTTTTATAGTAAAACAAATGACATCAATACATTACTTCTGTGTCACAAGAATTTTTTTGTGGGGTGGGTTGAAGGTTGCAACAGTTTGCAACACATTATGATTGATTAGATTAGGTTGAAGTTGTCAGTCAAGTTCTTGTTGAAAGTGTAGTTAATGGACATATAAAGGGGTAAAAGTATTACCCCCTGTGTTACTGTTAATTGTGATGATATTGCCCTTACCTTTTGCTTAACTTCTTCCAGGACCATCTGGCTTACAGAGGAAAATCTCATCTGCAGATGGTAAGCCAGACATTTTATGTCAGTACTGCTAAGCAATTTAAAGAAATTTAAACAAACTATATTAGCATGTTCACAGTTACAATCATTATACATAACATATATTCTTCTGTATTTTTTTTTATTTCTCCAAGTCTTTTGGGTTTCTAATACAATAATGAGAATGGACCCCATTTTTAAGTCAAAGTATGATTAAAGTTCATGAAAGTAGTATTGCTTCAATCCTTGATGTTAGCCAAAAGTGCTCTTCGTAGCACTTGTAATGTGTCCAGAACTGACTCCTTCTGCAATTTGTATGGCGTCACATGTATCATTAGTATATCTAAATAAAACTGGAAATTCTTTTTATGAGCCCTATTGCTCCTACTGCTATTGGAACTGTCTGGGCATCCTTCTTCAATATTGCCCTCATTTCTGCCTGCAAACCCTGGTATTTTATAATATTGGGTTTCTCTGTACTTAAGACATTATAATCACTGGGTATAGTAGTTTATATGGTTTCCCTCATATATTTTATGAACTTTTGGTAATGCATGATCCCATGTGATATAAACTTCATCATTCTCTATAATACTTTGTGGCTCATGTTTCCATGGTTTAATGGGTTAAGGGCAAGACAAAAGAGCAGCAGTGACAGTCACCCTGGAATATCCCTTTGGATTGTTATCCCTGCAATAATAATTTGTCCTTTATCATGTCCTAGCTGCAGAGTGGTTTGCCACTGTTTCATGGTCACTGTAATCTAAATGATCAATATAGAGTGTATCTTATACATCTGTAAGCACTCCTTTATCCATGAATGTGGGATGCTGTCAAATGTTTTTTTGTAATCTATCAATGCCATATTTAGATTCTTCCACTTTTTACAATTCTCCATTATGACTTTATTTAGCAACAGATGATCATTTGCTACATATGACTTTCTTTTGTTACCCTTTTGTTCTATTGCTGTGATTGAGTTTTCTTCTAAATGACTATAAACTCTGTTGGCATCAATTCTAGTATATAGTTTATAGTTATCAGAAGGCAAATTATTGGTCTATAGTTTTTAGGTTAGCTTGCAGGTTCACTCTTAATGAGGAGTATCATTTTTCCTGTTGTTGATTAGGTTGGTGTGTGTTTGGGGTGTGCATATAAGTAGTTCTTAATCGTGGTTAAATCTTTATATAACAATGTTAATACTTATAGCCAGAAGTTAGGTACAGTATTTGGGCCTGGTGTTTTCCATTTAGGAGCTTTTCTTAATTTTGTTTCAATTTCTCTGTCCGTTACTTGATCTAATTTCATATAATGTACATTTGAACTTCTTACTGTTTATTTTACTTCCTCTATCCATTCAGCATCTTCGTCATGTTCCACAGGGTCTTTATAGATATTTCTCCAAAATGTGACTATTTCTTCTTTTTTTTTGAAGGTGCTTATATACCTTTGGCTTTTTTTACTAATTCTCTATAAAAAGTTTTGGGATCATCAATGAATTATTTATTTTGTACTTTCCCTTTATATTTATTTGCATATCTTCTAAGTTTTTCTGCCTGTGCTGATATCTTTAGTTGACTATTTGCAATAGTGCACAATAGATCCTGGTCTGTTCTAATATTACATCTATCTTTCTAATCATTTTTGTTGATCTGTTCCTTCTTCTATATACTTCTAACAATGACATTCTTGTCTTAATTGCTTTATAGTTTTCTCTATACGTTGCTTACATGATGGCACTGTTTTTTCCCCTTCCTTTCCCTTATAGCCCTGTATTTTTAACACTTTATATGTTATTAGTTTTGCTGCACAGAAATATATGTTATATACTCCTGTTATATCATGTGAATTTATGTTAATAGTCATGATTACTGTGTTCATTTGTTTTATCAGACTTCTAACATTTTGGATCTTATTGACTTTCTGTAATCTGTTTCTTCCATTGATCTTAATATGTCTATCCATTTCTATTAAATCAAGCAACTTTTTCCCATAGATCTTTTTCTTCTAAATTAGGGCACATTCTTTATTCTCCATTTCTTTCAAGCATTCTACAAAAAATTCCAAAACATCTTCCTGCAACATATTCTTTTCAGCTGCATCCTGCATCATCCATTGCTTTTTCATATGGGAACTTATTGTACTATTACTCTGCAAGTTTGACTGCACCAGGGTTGCCACTGTTTCCTGTTCCTTCCCTTGCTGTCCAACTCCAATAGAATTTTTCTGCTGGTTTCCTACTGAAGGCTCAAGAGTATCTTCATGTGGCAACTTATCAGATTCTTCCCATTCCACCTTTTTTTCTTTAATTTAGGGACTCACTGTTCTATCATGCTGTGACATTACCAAAGTTGGAATTTCTACACTAAATTCTATACTTTACATGTAATCCACAATTTCAATTTATACTTTTTAACTTCTCCATTACTAATCCTTTTTTCTACCCCCCCCCTTTGTTCTCTTATTTTTTCTCTTGTAAAATGTTCAATATCGAGATGCCCTTGCCTGTATTTCTCTTCAAATATCTTTGGTGCTGCTTTTTTGTATTGATTAGTTTTGCTTTCCCCCTTGCATAAATACTGCACCATATTAAATCTCTTTTTCTTTCCTATTTCCATATTTTCTCTTCATTTATTTCCTGCTTAACCTGTTTCTCCTTACTTTGGGGATTCATTGCTTCATCGCACTGTGAATTAACCTGTGTTAAGCTTTCTACATTAAATCCTTCACCTCACAAGTATTCCATAACTTCAGCTTTTATTTGTTTAACTTCTACTTTACTAATCTTTTGTTCTGTGTCCCCCCTTTTGTAATATTATTTTTGTACTGTGAAATTGTTCATATCTTGATGCCTTTGTCTATATTTTTCTTCAAATATCTTTGGAGCTTATTTTTTTGTATTAATTTGCTTTCTACTTTGTATAAATATTGTACCATATTAGATGTCTCTTTCTTTCCCAGGTCCATGTTTCTTTTTGATACCTTTCAAACATCTCTAGGTTTTGTTCTTTACATGTTCACACTTCTTCTGTTGCTTCTTCATCCAACTGGCCCAAGGCTTCTTCGTCTATATAGTGTGTTCATGAACTTGTATCAATGAACACAAATTTCCATTTGAAGCTTTTGACAGTTTTTCTTGTGCAGGTATTTTCTTTCCTCTAATTTCTCTCTTAATCTTTTTGAATATATTATATCCAGAAATTCTGGGTTTCTTGTATAATAGTAACAAGACATAATTTCTTTCTTATCCTCAACAGTCCACTATATCATCTTTATTGCTCTTTTTTTGGCCTGTCTGTTTTTGTGGACTACTACTTTCTTCTACAACAGAGGGGCCATCCAATTCCTGACCCTGGCATAACTCTACTGTAGAAATATTTCCATGTCTTGAGGAGTCTACACTGTCATTTTTTTCCAGTCATGGTACCAGTGCGCCTACCAGAATTGCACACTTTTTTATTTTGGGACTTGTCCACCCAGTTGTCTTTTTTATTTTTTTAACCTACTTCTGTCCATGATATATGCTATATAAATGCAGTCTATATATCAGTCTCACCTTGGTGAAATTTTGTAAAAACAGGTTCCACCTCATGAAGGTACAAAGCAAGACTTGTGGATGAATTCAATTCCATCAATATTACTCTTCTTTGCTTGCTGATTTTATCATCTCTCCTTCCAGATCCTCCATCTCTCCATCTGGACCCCAATTTCCACTTGATTTTTGCCCTCTTCTGTACAATATAATCAATCAGATATTACATCAATTGGCCAATTCCTGCCTTCCATTAGACCTCATTCCTCCTCTAAAACATTTTTCTGCATGTATAGTTCCCACAATTTCCATTTTTCTATGTAATTTGCTACTTTCCATTTCTAAAGATCCCACTTCCAATTATTTTATCTATGTTACAATATTCACTACTTCAAATAATTTTGGTTTAGACTTTTATTTACATTTTCCAGTAATTGCTTTTTTTAACAGCCATGAGAATTAAACTTAACAAGGCCTGTCTGTGTCTAGGCAATTCAGATCCTGTGTCCCAGTTCAAAACAATCATTTTCTTAGTAATACCCACTTGCACACTCAATACTTCTGACAGAGTACTCTGTAAGGAATTTTTAAAATCTGCCAGCTCATTATACTCCCAAAAGATAGGTACTTCCAACATTTGCCACCTACTTGAGGAAAAATTCTTTGAAGTCTACTTGGGGTATAAAAATGCTTATGCAAACACTTTCAAGCAAAAATCCTAAAGAAGATGGCAAATGTTGGAGGTATGATGGGGAAAAAATATAACTGTGAATTTATATTTTGGGAGTATAATGAGCTGGCAAGATTCAAAGTCAAACTAAAAGTAAACTTTATTGTCATTCAATCTACACCACAGTGTAGCTGAATGAAATTGTATTGCTTCATTTCTAGTGCAAAGACATACATACAGAAAAATACTTTCGTAAAAAATAAGTTAAAAATCATAAAAAAGCAAGACATAAAAATATAAATACATAGAAAAATATATAGAAATTGTACAGTGTATATTGTACTCTATTGGATTTCTCTTATCAGGGTACATGTAAGAACAGGCAGAATTACACATTCGCTATGGACATTGACTATCTATATTGCACTCGTATGAAGTGGGTAAAATTACTGAAATTACTATTCCTGATCAGGTAGATATATACATTCCTAGGTGGCAGGGGAGGGGTGAAGGATATATACATTTCTACATGATTGGGGGGGTGAAAGAGTTGTCTTTCTTCTAGTTCACCTGTCAGCAAAGTTTAACAGTCTAATGGATAAGGGGAAAAAATAGTTGTTTAGCCTGGATGTCTTGCAATGCATGCTTCTGTATCTCCTACCTGAGGAGAGGTGGGAGGACATGCCATTAGCAGGATGGGTAAGGTCATTTATTATCTTTCTGGCTCTTCCTATGCCATGAGTCTCATGCAGGTCTTCCAAGGGTGTAAGTGAAGAACCAATGATTTTCTCTGCTGCCATTACAACATGCCTGAGAGCTTTACAGTCAAAGGCACTACAGTTCCCATACCAGACTATGAAGTTGTTGGTTAGGACATTCTTGATGGTCCCCCTATAGAATGTTTGGAGGATGGACTGTGATACATTTGTTTTTCTCAGTTTCCTTAAGAAGAACAACCTTTGCTGTGCTTTTTGACAGTGTAATTAGTTTGCTCTGATCAAGACAAGTCTTCAGAGATGTGCATTCTCAGAAATGTCTTGCTCTTGACCCTCTCCACTGACACCCCTTTTATCTCTAGAGGATTATGTTCTTCCTGGCACCTTCTGAAGTCTATAATCAATTCTTTGATTTTGCTGAAATTCAATGCTACATTGTTGCTATTGCACCAGCCTATCAGATACTCCACCTCGCTGCTTTAGGCTGTTTCCTCTCAGTTTCTGAATAGACCTATGATGGTGGTGTTATCTGCAAATTTGATGAATTTATTGGATTCCTGTCTGGCCATGCAGTCATGTGTCATCAAGGTGAAAAATAAAGAACTCAAGACACATCCCTGCAGTACCCGCATGTTCAGAGTTATGCTTCTGGAACTGTTGTCGTTCACACAAACCTTCTGAGACCTGTCCATGAGGAAACTTAGGATCCGATTGCATAACAGGGTGTTGATGCCTAGCTGTACTAGTTTTTTTACTAGATTCTGAGGGATGACAGGGGTGAAGGCAAAACTTAAAGTCAATGAATAGCATTCTGGCATAGCAGCTCTTGCCTTCCAAGTGAGTCAATAATTCATGGAGCGCTAGAGATATTGCATCTGCTGTGCAGTGGTTTGGTCTATATACAAACTGCAGTGCATGCAAAATTGTTGGTATGCTTTGGGTTATGTGGTCTTTAATCAGCTTTGGAAACACTTCATCACTGTTTAAGTCAGAGCAACTGGTCTGTAGTCATTTAGACTTGTTGGCTGTGATTTCTTGGGTAATGGAATAATGGTCACCTTTTTAAAGCATCTTGTTACACTGAATAGTTGTGTCTATATTAGAACACCGAACGTTCAAAATATCTAGTGTTCTAATATCAACCCCTTTTTCAGCAAAGGCTGAAAATATCGAAGAAACAGAAAACCAAATGTTTTCCTAGGGAAAGAATTTGGTTGTCCTTTTCTGGTGCTTCTGTATTTTCAGCACTGTGGTGGAAAGTTACGGGTCAGGTTCAGGTAAGTGTGCGATTGTGTGGACGTGAGGGTTAAGGTGGGTTAGGTGAGTTAGGGTTAGGGCACGGGTCAGGTAAGTGTGCGATTGTGTGGACGTGAGGGTTAGGGTGGGGTAGGTGAGTTTGGGTTAGGGCACGGGTGAGGTGACTGTGCGATAGTGGCAGACCTTAGGTTAGGGTTTGGGTTAAGGTAAGTGGATAGTTAGTGGTGTATGTATAGTTTAGTGTAGGGTTAGGTGTAAGAGTTTAGGTGTATGTTTGTGGATTGCTGTTTGTTTGGTGTGCTTGTGTTGTGTGTATGCATTTTGGAAAAGAACATTTTTTCCCTAAGAAAAAAATTTGCTCTTCTGTATGTTCGATGTTTTAAATTTTCGATTCATAGGGTTCGATATTAGAACACTCGAAATTTTGAAAGTTCGGTGTTCTAATATAGACCTGGCTAGTTGCAGCAAAGTGTTGAAAATGTCCATGAGCACCGATGCCAACTCTGACACACAGTCTTTCAGTACCCTGCCCATGATATTATCAGGGCCAGCTGCTTTTCTTGGGTTGACACTTCTCAAGGTTCTTAGGACATCTATTGTGTTTAGGCGCAACACTGCTTCATCCTTACTGACAAGGAGTTTACTTGCCACTGTTTTGTTATCCACATCAAACCTGCTGAAGAAGTTATTCAACTCATTCAAGAATACAGGGCTGTCATCACAATAGGCTGATGCAGATTTGTAGTTAGTTATGGTCTATATGCTTCTCCATAGATGTCTGGAATCATTTTGATCACTGGAGTGACCCTGGATTTTTCTTCCATAGGTTCTTTTTGCTTCCTTTATACCTTTACTCAGTTTGTCTTTGGCTACTTTTAGGACTTCCATGTCCTTGGATCTGAATGCTGCATTTTGTGCTTTTCAGAGCTCATACACCTTACCAGTTAACCATGGCTTTTGGTTCACTCATATGCTGATGCACTTGGTGGCAGTTACGTCAGTTACACATTTTGAGATGTAAGCTTTAGTCGACTGTATATACTTCCAGATCAATTTGGTTGTTTGACAGGGCTGCATCCTTAAACACTGACCAAGCCATACACTCAAAGCAGTATTGCAGGGCTGAGACAGCTCCCTGAGGCCATAGCCTTATTTGTTTCCTTATTGGTTTGCCAGATTTTAGCAGTGGCTTATATGTAGGAATCAGCATGATTGCAAGATGATCAGAATTTAGTTTCCAAGATGTGAAAAAGGTGCCACTTTATACACCTGCTTTATGTTGGTGTACACCTTATGCAGTGTATTTACACCCCTCATGGCAAACTTCACATGCTGATGGTAGTGGGGTAGTGTGGTTTGGTTAAAGTCCCTCGCACGTACCTGAGCAAACTCTGGGTTCCTGTTTTGGGATCACTTTTGGACTGATATGGAGTTGACAACACTTCATTGGTGTTTGCACTGGGTGGGACGGAGACTGCCATAATACATACTCCATTAAACTCTCTAGGAAGGTAGTATGGCCTGCATTTTACAGACAAGAATTCAATATTCTCTGAGCAGAAAGAGGTAATCACATCACAGTTACTACACCAGCTGTTGTTCACATATATGCATATTCCCCCTCCTCATGATTTGACACATAGTGATTGAATTCTATCAGCTCTGAATAAAGTCATTCCCTCTATTTTTACTGTGCTGTAATTGACATCAGGACTTAGCCATGTTTCATTAAACAAAAATAAACAACTATTTCTCACCTTGTTTTGTGAAGAGAGTACCAGCCTTAATTGATCCATCTTACTTTCTGGTGAGCATACAATAGCCAGATAGAAGGCAGTGTAGGCCTGTGAGGATTGGCTTTTAATCTGTTAGTAATTCCTGCTCTGGTTCTGCTTTTTCTCAGTCTGGCACAATTTTTCCTTCTTAAGTGTTTTCCAGGAGTGATAAACATATGATTATCCAGATATTTACATTCCTGGCCATGTTCCAGCAAAATGCTCACCTTTAGGAGTTCCGGTAGTATGTTTGGCCTTACAGGCCTCTCTACTAGTAGCTAAGATCTAGCTGTATTCAACTGGATGTATAAGAGAATTTAAGTACCTTTTATCTGCATTTTTTTTTTCAAATAATACAGCATTTTAATTGATTTGATTTGTGTTGCATTGAATATTAATTGAACTGGAAGTTTTGACTCTGTTTTTTCAGTTAGCGTTTACTAGATTTTATTGCCTGTTAGAATTCCTGCATAGACAGTAATTGCAGTCGAAGGTAGTCTCATTCATTGATATTCTGTTACTGCCTATTTAAGTGGTACATTTTGGAATATTTTCTGCTTAAAACCTGAGCTTTGGCCAGCTAAGATCTAGCTGTATTCAACTGGATGTATAAAAGAATTTAAGTACCTTTTATCTGCACTTTTTTTCAAATAATACAGCATTTTAATTGATTTATTTGTGTTGCATTGAATATTAATTGAACTGGAAGTTTTGACTCTGTTTTTTTCAGTTAGTTTCCCACCCAGCCTCCCTGGTTTTGTTTTGGTGTTAATCTTGGTGGCTTTGAAACTGCCCGCCCCTCTTGTAAATTTGTGTTTGGATAATCCTTCTGGGCCCATCTCATTTGCTCACTCAACTGAGTGCAATGAGATCATATTATGATTTCAGGCACTCCTACTGTGTACAAAGAGTATCTGGGAAAGAAAAAAAAATTAAGTTTGTTTTCTGCCTTTCCTGTAAGTGGTCTAGACTGTTTGTAGGCTTCTGAGCCCCCAAGCCTTTCTGTGTTGGAGGAAAACCTTCTAGCTTAATTTTGTTTCTTAGAACAAGGCAGTTTTCTAGTTCCAGCACTCAAATCTGTTTCTTTGAACTCCGCACTTGTTCAGAACTCGTTGTAAGCACAAAATAAGATGCAAATTACTACAGCACTCAACTTTCCTCACTTGTCTAGAGGAAAGCAGTTTTTAGTATTTAATAAATAAGCACCTATCCAGGCATGTCTTAGGGTCAGCTCCCGGTGATTTCTCCTGTCTACCTGATGAATCTGGGCATCTTGGGGCAATGCAGCAATTGTCTCATGTACACAGACAACCCTCTCCTCCTACCACCCAACACTACAACCTGTAAGAGATGCACTTATATAGCCAAACTGGAAGCAAAGTTCTCTTCACCCAAGCCTGGACTAGACAGTGAAGAGGGGAAGATAAACACTTGCACCGCACCACACTCATCACATAGTCCCTCAAGGCCTACACCACCAAAACACACACATAGGAACACAAAACACACACCTACATTCGCGGAGGCTATCAATAAAAACCTTCTCAAGCATCAGGGACCTCCAAAGCAGAAACAGAAGAAAACTCCTCCCCCCCTCAACACAACCCAAATGACACATAGCCCACAAACTTAGTGTGCCCCTCAACCACAGCCCATAAGGCATAACAACGTACCCAACACTCTAGTCATAGGTAACTCTATAGTCAGGCACACTGATGTTCCACTCACCAGGCTAAACAAGGAGAAAGGTGTCAGGATCCGCCACATAATGCACGCACTCAGGTCACTCCAGAACAAGTACAAATATGACACTGTCATTGTCCATGTTGGTGTGAATGACCTGAGATGTACCTCCCTGGACTACATGAAAAGAAACATAGAGGAGCTCTCTGATCTTGTAGCTCAGGCAGGTATGACCCTAGCCCTGAGTAGCATCCTGCCATCACCCAGAATAATAGCACAAGTACAAGGACAAAATGATTGACTTCAATAATTGGCTATGCTTCTGGTATCATTCTAAGGGGATCCAGTATTTGTCTGCCTGGGATAACAAGATCGACAGACCATGATGGTTTGCCAGAGATGGCCTGCACCTGTTGTCCTTGGGATTCCGGATACTGGCTAAGGCTCTTGCCACCCCTATAGTGCCTTTTTTAGGCAAGGTTCAAATGACAAATTTGCCACCATAACAGGTACAAGCAAGCAAAATCTGAGGGTAATGCTACTCAGTGCTAGAAGTCTAAACCTCAAAATGCACTCACTCGAGGCACTCCTTAAAATGGAGAATATTGACATCTGTGCAGTGACAGAGACCTGGTTCAAAGCTCCAGAGAGCACCCCTGCATTACCAGGCTATAATTCATACCACACCTTTTGGCCACCTAATCCATAATGAAGCACTAAAGGTGGAGGCGTGTCCATATTCATTAAGGATATCCACACCTCCAGGCTAGTTGCACAGCATAATGCATCCGAGATTATCTAAGTGCAACTAACTCTGGGCAAGACCGCAATCCAAATTGTAGCTTGCTACAGACCCCCCACCATGCCCCAGGATTTCCACTCCTCATTTCTTGATACACTGGAAAGTATTACAGTTTAACCCAACACCCTAATAATGGGTGATTTCAACTACCCCACCATTAACTGGGAAAACTACTCATGTACCAACTCTTTTTCTCAACGTTTTCTAGAATTCATAAATTCCAACACCTTGGATCAACTTATTCACACCCCCACCAGGGGCAGCAATATCCTAGACCTGGTCATTACCAACATGGTCAACCGGTGTTCTACACCAGAGGTCAATTCCTCATTGGTCAGATCCGACAACAAGCTAATCACCCTAGACATCCACATCCCGTCACCACCCCCAATTAGGGAAACCACCTTAAAAAACTTCTCCAAAGCCAACTTCACACTTCTTAAGACAGAAGTGGCAAACTTCATGACACCCATGCAGACGGACAATAGAGGTACGACTGCTGAATCCTACACAACTGCACTTTATAAGCACTTACACGAGTGCATAGATCATGCTATCCCCAATAGAACCAAGATGCTATCCTTCAAAAAAAGGAAGTCAATCTGGTGGTCCTCTGCCATAAACAAACTCTACAACAGAAGAAAGAAACTGTTGCAAAAAAGAGTAAAATCTCATGACTGGAGAATCTCCCTGGTCAACCTCAGTAAGAAGCTGAGATCCCTCATAAAATCCTACAAAGCTACTTATGAAAACAAAATTGCCACTGACTCTAAAGACAACCGCAACACATTCTATAGCTATGTCAAGAATCTCAATGGCAACACTCAGATCTGCTCTGAGTTATAGCACAATGGCATTAAATATACAGAACCAACTGATATTGCCAACATCCTGGCAGATAGCTTCTGTGCTAACTTTACCCCCATCTCACCCCCTAGAAGGCCCATCTCTATACCAGAAGAATGTAAAGTCCCTGTAATCAAGGCTGCACAGGTAAAAAGCACACTCTCCAAAGCCAAGAACACAGCATCTATGGGACCTGACAATATCCCTGGCTGCGTTTTACATGATCTACAGAGTGAACTGGCACCTTACCTAAGTACCATGTTCAATCATAGCCTCACCTCAGGCGTTGTGCCCACTGAATGGCGCACCATGATGGTTATCCCACTCCACAAAGGGGGAGCCATGATGGACCCCAGGAACTACCACCCCATTAGCCTGATGAGCGTGGTCTGCAAGGCCATGGAATGTATCATCATGGAACTCATAAACAAAGACATTAGTAATCTCTAAACTCTGGACCCTACCCAGTTCGGGTTTGTAAAAGGTAGATCATGTCTCCTAAACCTGATTGACTTCTTTGAAGCAGTCACCAAAGCCATAGATGAGGGTAAGGTGGTTCACATAGCTTATCTAGATCTCGCCAAGGCTTTCAACACCATCCCCCACTCTGGAATTATAGATAAGCTCACTAAACTAGGTATAAATCCCTATGTCACAAGATGGGTTGCCAACTGGCTCACAGACAGAACCCACACTGTGAAAGTAGCAGACTCCAAATCTGACTTCAGACCAGTGACAAGTGGAGTACCACAGGGTTCAGTCTTGGCTCCTCTCCTGTTCGGTATCTACTTCTCTGAAATACAGGCTAACACAGAAGATCTTTGGCTAACAAAGTTTGCAGATGACTGCAAACTAGGAGCCATAATTGAAACTGCTAACGATGTGGACATACTGCAAAAGGGCCTCACTGTGACAGATGCCTGGTGTCAGAGGCATGGCCTGAAGCTCAATGCCAAAAAGTGTATTGTCATCCCCTTTGGTAAAAACTCTGTACCCATGAACTACCACATAAGTGGTAGTCTACTTAATGCCGAAAGTGTGATAAGAGACCTTGGGACACAAGTGGACAGTAGTCTCTCCTTTGATAATCACATCGCCACAGTGGTCAGAAAATCCTTCTACATGGCTCACCTCATCACAAAAGGTTTCTCATCCAGAAAAAATAATTCATTGTTCCCCTCTACTCATCACTCATTAGACCCATTATAGAGTACAATGCCTCTTTTGGTATGTACCTCACAAGACATCTACAACAACTGGAAAGGCCACAGAAATACCTCACAAAGAGGATTACTGGCCTCAAACAGATGCCCTATGCAGACCGTCTCAAAAAACTCCAGCTTTACTCCCTCGCATATCGCCTACTCAGAGGCGACCTCTACCTAAAATACAAAGCTATGTCAAACCCAGAGCTGTTGGACATGCTCCACTTAAAGAAATCCCAATCCCTCTGAGCTACATGCTCTAGGGACCTAAACCTTGTCACCACAATAAACAGAACATGCTGGAGGGATAGATTCCTGTCCCAGAGACTTCCCATACTCTGGGACAGGCTACCTATATGTCAAACAGAGGCCCTCATATAGCACTCTTCAAGAAACGTCTTGATGATTTGATGGGAAATAGGAAATTCACCCCAGAGATCACTTCTGTGGCTCTGCTTGACAGGGGCACAGGAAAATAATTTTCTTGGGTGGTGAAAGCCAGGGTACCTTTTTGGCTAGGCTTATATGGGTTTTAGGGTTAATAGCCTAGTACCTACTTATGAACCTATGAACCTAAGAATCATACAGACAGCATGGCAAGACTGTAGATCCAATTTCTAGCAAATTCACTGCATTGTAACTTAATATACCTTCATTTTCTGCTTCTGTAACTGATTTCTCCTGAAGTTTCTGGTGAAAAACAAGACAAATGATGCACTTTTCTGATGGGATCCAAAGCAGCTTTTGCCACACAGGCCACCGCCATTTTGAAAAGAAAATTCAACTAAAATCTCTACCAGTGCAGGTTGTTCACTTACGTTTCCCCCTAGCCCTTTCTTTTTGCCTATACTCTACTAACAATCCCTAATAGGGAAAACAGTCTCTACCCTGCAATCAAAATGTCTTTTTGCTTCTTCCCATTCTATTACATTTCCATCTCTAATTATTTGTTCTCAGTACCTTGGTTCATTTGTCAATTTCCTCAAGTAAATTACAGTTCCATCTTGCCTATTCTTGGTACTCTTAATTGCAGTCATCCCTATTGGCAGAATCTTCTTTTTTCATTCCCCTGTTGGCTTTGTTCTTAGAATACTTTCTCCTACTTTATGAATATGATACTGTTTCTCTCTTTAATTTTTCCAAATATTTTGGGTTTCTAATACTGTGACAGGAATGGACCCCATTCCCAAGTCATAGTACGATTAAAGTTCATGAAATAAGTATTGTTTCAGTCTTTGATGTCAGCCAGTAGTGCTCTTCACAACACCCACAAGGTACCCAGTAATGACTCCTGCAATTCATATGGAGTTACACGGATTGGTAGTATATCTAAATATGAATGTAGACTCTTTTTTATAAGATCTGTTGCTCCCACTACTACTATTGGAACTGTCTGGGTATCTTTATTCCACATTGCTCTCATTTCTGCCTGCCAATCCTGATATTTTATGACTGTGTCTCTCTGTATGCAAGACACTGTAGTCACTAGGTGTGGCAATTTCAATGAGCGATATCACTTTTGTCTTCTTTTCTTGGACCACTATATCTGGTTTTCTAGCATCCTTTTGAACTTTTGGTAATGAGTGATCCCATGTGATGTAGACTTCTTCATTTTCTATGATGCTTAGTGGCTCATGTTTCCAGTGTTTTTCAGCCACTTCAATACCATAATATTTGTACAATCCCCAGTGCAACAATCTTGCCACATTATTTTTCCTTTCAGTATACAGTCCTTCTGCCATTAGTATGTCACAACCAGCAATGAGGTGTGTGACTGTTTCCAAATCAGTTTTACAAAACCTACATTTGTCTGTTTCTCCCACATGTTCAATAGACTTTGTAAACCAATGTGTATGTAGCCCACTGTCTTGGGCTTCCAATATTAACCTTTCGTCTCTTGGTTTGAACTCGTCTCTCCTCAACCATTCCTGCATTCATTCCTGATCAACATAAGGTTCTTCCAGATGTTTTCTATACTTGCAATTATATTTATGTTTTTTCCACATTTCTTGCCTTCTCATCTGGTTCATCACCTTATATTCTTTCTTTAGTTTTTTTGGCACATTCAGTCACTGCCTGATTTTTATCTACTTCTGGTTTGATTTCCATTCCTGCTTGATGCCGATAGGCTTCTGTTAGAGTAAGCAGAGAAGTCATCTTATTCTCCTCATGTTTCAAAACTTTCACTACATTTGGGTCTTGTGAGGTCAGCAGATATGTGTGGAGTACCACAATTACAGATCTATACATATAATCAGTTTTAAGGAGGCCCATTCCTCCTTCAGAATGGGGAATATATAATCTTGGTATGCACTGATTTTTAGAAATCATTTAGTGAGCATGAAGCATCCTTCTTGTTTTCCTATCTAATCTATCCAATGCATTTTGAGGCCAGTCAATCACTCCAAAACTGTAAGTTAGGACAGGAAGAGCAAATTTGTTTATAGCTTGGATTTTGTTCTTAGATATCATTGCTGTTTTCAGAATTAATTTAAGTCTTCTGAAGTATTCCTTACTAAGTTTTATTCGCATTTGTTCATATTTCATTGTTGATCCTTCATCAATTCCCAAATATTTATATACTCCTTTTTGCTCAATTTTTGTCCCAAACTGATGTTTTCCTGGTGTTGCAGTTTTCCTGCTTTAAAGATTACTTTTGCACATTTATCAAGACCAAATTACATTCTTATATCATCTGAAAAAGTTTTGACAACTTGCAGTTGTGCTTTCAGGTCCTCATCTGATGGACTATACCATTTTAAATCATTGACAATGAGAAGATGAGAAGTCTTTATGCTTTGTTGTTTTCTAGGAGCCAAATTATAGCCATGGCCTAAGCTGTTCAGGAGACAGCTTTAATGGGTTAAGGGTAAGGCAGAATAGCAGTGGTGACAAGGAGTCATCCTGGAATACCCCCCTTTGAATTTTCATCCCCAGGATAAAAATGTGTCCTTTATCATGGCTTAATTGCAAAGTGGTCTGTCACTGCCTCATGGTCACTGTATTGTAGTCAATCAGTGTAGGATGTATCTTATACATTTTTAAGCACTCTTTTATCCATGAATGCAGGATACTATCAAATGCATTTTTATAGTCAGTCCATGCCATACTTAGGTTCTTCCCCTTTTTACAGTTCTCCACTATGACTTTATTTAACAATAAATGATCCTTGTACTCTAATACTCTGTATGACTGTTGTTATTCTAATAAAGGATCTGTATCCAAAATCCTACTCTCTCCTTATTTATTCTATTTCTCCCCCGTTTAGTCATCATTATCTGTTTCCACTTTGATTGTAGCTTTCTGCTTCTGTTATATATAAGAGCCTTAACTAGCTCTAAAATACCATTTCAAATCAGGTAATCCTAAACCACCTTGTTCTATAGGAAGAATCAACTTATCCCATTTGACTCTTGCCCTCTTTCCTTCCAGATAAAATTATTTGCCTCTTTATTAATTTAGTCTCTTTCCTCATATCTTTAGTTGCCATAATAGATTCCTTTTTACCCATACTCCTAAATACTTTGTCAGCCCCTTTTAGATAATTCTTGTTACTTCTTACCCATCTCTATTTTCTTTTATTTCTCCCCTGTTTTTAAACTCCATTTTTATTTTATCCCACTCACCAGGTATAGCTTTTGAAGAACTTTCTCTCTTCCTCAATAACGTCTGAATAATTCCCACTACCTAATCCTTAAATTCCCTTCATTTTAACAGATAGGTGGGGAAGCTCCAGTGTCTCATTTTTACTTCATTAATCTTTATTTTATCTTAGTTATTATTGGCACATGATCTGAAATAGTTATTGGATGTGTGTCCAAGCCCTCAATTAAATGCTCATGTTTCTGTTAAAATATAATTTATGTTTGGTCTAGCCGAGTTATTGTACCTTGGAGAATAGTATGTACATTTTCTACTACTAAATTACATCTTTCATGCTAAATATTTCCTGAAATTTCTTCAGAAATCTACCCTCTTTTGTTATATTTTCCCTTCTGCCATCCCCTAATAAATCCTCACTGTTGTAAATCAAATTCCAGTCCCCACCTACAAGTGATATTCTCTGCTGAAAACTGATTATTTCTCCCCAAATGTTTTAATTTCCATGATAGCAGTTTTATGTGGAATATAAATATATGCCACCTTAACCGTCCACCCCTGCCAGTAGCCCCTTAGTATCACAAACTTATCATTATCTTTTTTCCTCTTCTATCACTATTGGAGCTCCTCTAGTAATTAGTATAAGTACACACCTTTTCCTTTGTCCCTGTCACTCTGACGAATATCCTTTCTGAAATCCTTTTTTTTATGAAATTGACATGCTCATTTCTTTCCAAAAATGTCTCCTGTAGCATTGCTATTTGCACTGCACATTTCTTAATATAATTCAATACCCTTTCCTTTTTGTCTACTCCTGTGACACCATTCTCATTCCAAGATAATAGAAAGTGGCATCATTATGATATGAGGTTATTATTCCCACCTTTTATATATCACAGCTCTTTTGGATGCCTATTTGTAATATATCTCCATCTTTTTCAAATTACTGGTTTAAAAGCCTGTGTTTGCGCTTGTTTCCCATCTTTCTTGTAACTAGTCTAGTCCAGATATAGATCTGCTGTATTCAAGACTGTTTGTAAGCTTCTGAGCCCCCCAAACCTTTCTGTGTTGGAGGGAAGCCTTCTAGTTTATTAGTGGGAGTAGTAAGCACTAGATAGCCTATCTACCACAAGACGGATTTCTGGCCCAGAAATTGTAGTTTATTGGCCTTTTGGGCAGTTTTTCCATCTCTTTCAACTTTCTGGTTTAAAAGCCCACACTTGCGCTTGTTTCCCACCTTTCCTGTAATTAGTTTAGTCTAGATACATATTTGCTGAATCCAGGACTGTTTGTAAGCTTCTGAGCCCCCCAAGCCTTTCTGCATTGGAGGGAAGCATTCTAGCTTATCAGTGGGAGTGGTAAACATTAGGTAGCCTATCTACTACAAGATCCAGGTACAGATTCTTAGTTTTAGCATTTGAATTTGCTTATTTGTGCTCAGCACTTGTTCAGAACTTGTTGTTAGCACTAAATAAGCTACAAATTACTACAGCACTCAACCTTCCACTTTACCTAGAGGAAAACAATTTTTGTACTTACTTTCCTCACTTGCTTAGAGAAAAACAGCTTTTATACTCACTTTCCTCACTTGTCTAGAGGAAAGTAGTTTTTTTATTCAGGCATGTCCAAGGGTCAGCTCCCAGTGTTCTCTCCTGTCTATCTGATGAATCTGGGCATCTTGGGGCAATGTAGCAATTGCCTCATGTAAACAGACAACCCTCTCCTCCTACCACCCAACACCACAACCTGTGAGAGATGCACTTATCTAGCCAAACTGGGGTTAAAGCTCTCTCCAACCAAAACTGAACTTGATAGTCAAGAAGAAAAGATAAACACTTGCACCACACCACACTCATCACATAGTCCCACTAAACCTACACCACCAAAATCCACACATAGAAACAGAAAAACATTTGCAGAAACTCTCAATAATAATCTGCTCAAGCAACAGAGACCTCCAAAACAGAAACGCAAGCAACCTCCAACCCCAACAGAACCCAAATGACACATAGCCCACAGACTCAGTGTGCCAATAAACCACAGCCCATAAAGCAAAACAACATACCCAACACACTAGTCATAGGTGACTCTATAGTCAGGCACACTGGTGTCCCACTCACCAGGCTAAACAAGGAGAAGGTTACTGTCAGCTGCCTGTCGGGTGCCAGGATCCACCACATAACCCACATATTCAGGTCACTCCACAACAAGTACAAATATGGCTCTGTCATTGTCCATGTTGGTGTGAATGACCTGAGATGTACCTCCCTGGACTACATGAAAAGACACATGGAAGAGCTCTCCAATCCTATAGCCCAGGCAGGTATGACCCTAGCCCTGAGTAGCATCCTGCCATCACCCAGAATGATACTGCAGTACAAGGACAAAATGATTGACTTCAGCAATTGGCTAAGCTTCTGGTGTCATTCTAAGAGGATCCAGTATCTGTCTGCCTGGGATGACATGGTTGACAGACCACGATGCTTTACCAGAGATGGCCTGCACCTGTCACCCCTGGGATCCTGGATACTGGCTAAGGCTCTTGTCACCCCTATAGTGCAAGGTTCAAATGACAAATTCACCACCATAACAGTAACAGGCAAGCAAAAACTAAGGGTAATGCTACTCAATGCTAGAAGTCTAAATCTCAAAATGCACTCACTAGAGGCCCTCCTTAAAATGGAGAACATTGGTATATGTGCAGTGACTGAGACCTGGTTCAAGGCTCTAGAGAGCACCCCTGCATTACCAGGATAAAACTCATACCTCTGCTGAAGCAGAAAAATGTTTATTAGAAGAGGTTATGATGCCCAGCTGGTCAGGAAAGCTAAACAAAAAATTATAGACATGAGGTATTCTGTTAACTGTCAGGGAGATTCTCATTATGTCCATGCTAGTGGAAAATATAATGTTTGTATTGGTGGAAATCAGTCTATCAATGCAGCTGTGAACAATGGAGAGCAGAAGAAAGTTTTCTTAGTGACAACTTATAATGATATAACTGAGGAAATAGTTAAAAAAACACGTAGCTTGTAGCCTATGCTCTCTATACTACCTGATTTTGTGAGTATTGCATATAAAAGAGCTAGGAATGTGTCTGACATTCTGGTACATAGCCAATTTTGTTTACCAGATGTTAATGTCAGTCAGAGCTTAAGCATAAATAAAGGCACTGTTCCATGTGATGGTTCTTCTATCTATCAATATGTAGTAAGCTCTTTTCCCTATATTAATGGCATCAAGTTTACAGCTAGGCATGAATACAGTTGTAATATGGAGGGGTTAGTGTATGTGTTGAGATGTGGAAGTAAGAAGTTTTACATATTTTAGGGTCCGGTTGCAGGAACATATTAGAGACATGAAAAATAAAAAAAATTAGAGAGTCCCCTTGGGAGTTATTTTTTGACAACACACAACTCTAACCCTGATTCTCTTAGGGGTTGTGTCTTGTAAAAATTGCAAGTTGCCATAGGTGAACACGTGTCTTTAAAAAACAAACTCTTAAAAAAAGAAACTGCTGATTTTAAAGTATGGCACTTTGGAGCCTCAGGGACTGAACAAAGAATGTAATTGGAAGTATGTGATTTGAATTGTATGCTTAATTGATTAATTGTTTTGTGCAATATGCTGTATATAAGCAAACAGTATTTTGTAGTATTTTTACTATTGGAAGGCTGTGTAAGCCGAGGCGCTAAGTGTTTCATTAAATTCGCATACTTCTTGGATTGGTGGTCTTGGTGGTATTTTATTATAACTTATACCACACTTTTCGGACATCTAACCTGGACCAAAACACCAAAGGCAGAGGTGTGTCCATATTCATTAAGGATATCCACACCTCCAGGCTAGTTGCGCAGCATAATGCAGCCAACGTTATCCAAGTGCAACTAACTCTGGGCAAAACTGCAATCCAAATTGTAGCTTTCTACAGATCCCCCACCATGCACCAGGATTCACACTCCTCTTTTCTTGATATACTGGAAAATATTAGGGTTCAACCAAATACCCTAATAATGGGTGATTTCAACTACTCCATCATTAACTGGGAAAACTATTCATGTACCAACCTTTTCGCACAATGCTTTCTGGAATTCATAAATTCCAATGCCCTGGATCAACTTATCCACACCCCCTCCAGGGGCAACAGTATCCTCGACCTAGTCATTACCAACATGAGTGACTGGTGTTCCACACCTGAAGTCAACTCCTCGTTGGTCAGATCTGACCATAAGCAAATCACCCTAGATATCCATATCCTGCCCCCACTCACCATTAAGGAAACCATGGTAAAAAATTTCTCTAAAGCCAACTTCATGCTTCTTGAGATATAAGTGGCAAACTTCATGGCACCCATGCAGATGGACAATACAGTTATGACTGCTAAATCCTACACAGATGCACTCTATAAGCAGTTACATGAGTGCATGGATCGTGCTATCCCAAACAGAACCAAGACGCTATCCTCCAAAAAAAAGGAAGCCAATCTGGTGGTCCCCTGCCATAAACAAACTCTTCAACATTAGGAAGAAACTGTTGTAAAACAGAGTAAAATCCCATGAGTGGAGGAGCTTCCTGGCAGTCTCAGTAAGAAGCTGAGATCCCTTATAAGATCCCCCAAAACTAGCTACAAAAACAAAATCGCCACTGATGCTAAGGATAACCACAAAGCATTCTATAGCTATGCCAAAAATCTCAGTGGCAAAACCCAGATCTGCTCTGAGTTACAGCACAACGGCTCAAAAATTACAGAACTAATTGATATTGCCAACATCCTAGCAGATAGGTTCAGTGCTAACTTTAACCCCCTCTCACCCCCTAAAGGGCCCATATCTATACAGGAATAATGCAGATTCCCTGTAATCACATCTATGCAGGTAAAAGCTGCACTGTCTAAAACCAGAAACACAGCATCCATGGGACCGGACAACATCCCAGGCTGTGTTTTACACAAACTTCAGAACAAACTGGCTCCCCACCTAAGCACCATGTTCAATCATAGTCTCACATCAAGCTTTGTGCCCACTGAATGGTGCACAGCAACAGTTATCCCACTCCACAAAGAGGGAGCCACCACTGATCCAGGGAACTATCGCCCTATTAGCCTGATGAGCCTGGCCTGCAAGGCAATGGAATGTATCATCATGGAACTCATAAATAAAGACACTGGTAACCTCCAAACTCTGGACCCCACCCAGTTCAGGTTTGTGAAAGGCAGATCATGCCTTCTGAACCTGATCAACTTCTTTAAGGCAGTTACCAAAGCTGTAGACAAGGGTAAGGGGGATAATACAGCCTATCTTAACCTCACCAAGGCTTTCAACACCATCCTTCATTCTGGAATTATAGCTAAACTCACTAAACTAGGTATAAATCCCTATGTCACAAGATGGGTTGCCAACTGGCTCACTGACAGAGCCCAGAGCGTAAAAGTTGCAGACTCCAAATCTGACTTCAAAAGAGTGACAAGTGGAGTACCACAGGTTTCAGTCCTGGGACTTCTCCTGTTTGGTATCTACTTCTCTGAAGTACAGGCTAACACAGAAGGCCTCAGGCTAATGAAGTTCACAGATGACTGCAAACTAGGAGCCATATTTGAGTCCCCAAATGATGTGGACATCCTACAGAAGGGCCTCACTGAGACAGATGCCTGGTGTCAGAGGCATGGCCTCAAGCTCAATGCCAAAAAATGCATTGTCATCTCCTTTGATAAAAACTTTGTACCCATGAACTACCACATAAACGGCAGTCTACTTAATGCCGAATGTTTGATAAGAGACCTTGGAACCCAGGTGGACAGTAGTCTCTCCTTTGATAATCACATCGCCACAGTAGTCAAGAAATCCTTCTATGTGGCACACCTCATCACAAAAGGGTTCTCATCCAGGAAAAAAGAGGTCATTATTCCCCTCTACTCAGCACTCATTACACCCATTATAGAGTACAACGCCTCTTTTGGAATGTACCTCACAAGATATCTGCAGCAGCTAGAAAGGCCACAGAAGTACCTCACAAAGAGAATTATTGGCCCTCAAACAGATGCCCTACACTGACCGTCTCAAAAAACTCCAGCTTTACTCTGTAACATTTTGCTTACTCCGAGGAGATCTCTGCCTAATATATAAAGCTATGTTAAAACCAGAGCTGTTGGACATGCTACACCTAAAGAAATCCCAGTCCCTCCGAGGTGCATGCTCTAGGGACCTAAACCTTGTCACCACAATAAACAGGACATGCTGGAGGGATCGATTCCTGTCCCAGAGAATTCCTATACTCTGGAACAAGCTACCCATCTATGTCAAGCAAAGTTCCTCATTAGCACTCTTCAAGAAAAATCTTGATGAATGGATGGGAAATAGGTAATACACCCGGGGATCACTTCTGTGGCTCTGCTTGACAGGGGCACAGGAAATTAAATTTCTTGGGTGGCGTAAGCCAGGGAACCTTGTTGGCTAGGCTTACTTACGCTCTTGGGCCGATAGCCTAGTACCCACCTATGAACATATGAACATATATATATATATATATATATATATATATATATATATATATATATATATATATAGATATATAAACCCAATATTGTTTGACAGGTTGATCTTTTATACAGTTGGCTCTTACCTATTCAGTTTGAACCTATGTCACACTCTACAAGACTTTTTGTTTTAATGAAAACACTCAAACAAAAAAAAAAAAACACCCACAGGACATCCCCATAACCTATTAACTTAATACAAATGCAAAGAACTATGTACATCTCCAAAAATAAAGTTTAACTCTCCTAATAGAAAGAGCTGTCTCAAATAGAAATATGCCCACATACGACATCATCTGACCTATAAGTTAAGGTTATCAATACTAAGATGTATGTTGTTGCCTGTGCTACTACTTGCACTAATTTCTTTCTGCTCTTGTTTTATTTTTATTTCTCTCCCAGATATGAAAAACAGCTTACAAGCTTTCAGAAAAAATAACTTTACCCTAGCTTTTTATTACCCTATACTAAGCTCATCTCCATGGACACAATAGAAAAAATGTAGCCCTTAGCTGCAGGCTTCTAAAGTCAAGCTGAACATTTAATGCAAAAGGAAACATTTTCATTGCATTCAGTGTTCTCATATTTTACTTGTTCCCATTTAAAACTTATTAGATTAAGCCAAGGGTCTTTATCCAGACATTCATGTATGCAAAAGTAAGAGAAACATATTAGCTCTACATATATTATCTTCGTACTTTTATACCTCATCCCCCCACCTCAACAACTCAAGAGTACAGCCTATTAACTTAAACATACTTTTGTCCAGCTTTTTTTCCCTACTGCATTATAATGCCTATATTTAATACTAAAATGAAGAAAGAAAGAAAGCAAGAATGTGCCTGTTTATGTTAGTATCTTTGTCACATGCAGTATCTATAATGTTTTACTGCATAACATAATTTATATCAAGAGAGTTTTATAGAAATACTGTTAAAAACAGAAATTGTTTTACTTGCAGTTACCTTCTTCCTTCCTTTTCCCTTCCATTTAGTGCCTTTCCAGATATTAATGACTTGAAATGTGGCAAAGGTCTTTCAGTCCACTACAAGTTTAACAAAGTCAACAAAAGTCCATTCTTTCCATTTTTTTGGACAGCCATATTTCACAAATGTGTTTGATACTTTGTAATCTCACATTTATTCATTCATTTTTGTGTTGATGGTCTCTTCCTGTTTATCTCCTTATCCCATCTCCAGACTCTGGTTCATTTCCATGTTATTCCCCTGTTCTTCTAGTGAACTCCTGTGTTTTTGTCTGTTTCTCAAGCATTTTCATTTGGAATATTGGAAAAGGTTTCACTGGCAAAGTCTTTCCATAAGCTTTATTGTCAGAAAAATGACACATAAAGTTCACTTCTACTTAATGCACCATTTTTGTTGAACAAACTTTTGTATTTCCCCATAGCATTTTCTGCATCAAAAATGACTTTGGTCCTTGAGGAAAAAATATTCTTTGAACAGCTGGATACAGCAGCTCAAATATCTCACCTGCCACTCAATGTTCCTTGTTGCTGAAATACATTTGCTTCTCTTCTGCCCAGTGTACAGTGAATAATCACTTTCCATAAACACTCTACTGTCTCCAGTTTTAATACTTTGCTCCTCTACCACAGTTTTGTTAAGATCAACTCTTTCTGCTGGTAAGATTTCATCTATACTAATACAGGTCATGGCTGCTTTTTCATGGCCAGGTTTGGAACATACACACTCTGTGCCCTTTCAATTAACAAATCCTGCTGTGGAATAGCAGTCCAGCTGCTTATTTGTGCTTTCATACCGTCAACACAGCCTGTTTTTTTCAGTTTCTCTGGTATAGCTGAAAATCTTATTTTTAAGTGCTCTCTCCTTCTTTTCTTTCTTTCATTTTTTGAAATACCTCTTCTTAAGCAGTTTCATACTCAGACTTTTCTTCATTATGACTTCTAATTTTATTTGCAGTTTTATTAGTATTCTGTTTAAAGTTTCTTCCAATTTCCAGTCTTTTTTAGTTGAGTTGATATATTCCTTCAATGTTTTGTTTATTGTAATCAACTCGGAGCATATTTTGACTATTTTTTCATCTATATCACTGGAAGCCATGTCTTGCACCAAAGCTAAAGACAGAACTGCATTTTACTGATCAGCTGCAGGATTCTTCCCAGTGATTAATATTTATCTTTTTGAGTTGATTTTTATTCAGATTCTCTTAGTTTCTTATTTGCTGGCATTCAGGCAGTGTACTTACTAGCCAGTAACCGAATTTACTAAAAGTGGCAGAGTTCCTTTTGCTTATTTTTCAGTTTTTTTTTTCACACTGGAAGAACTGAAGTTAAGATGTGTGCAGTGTGCAGCCATATTGGAAGTCCCTATTTTCCCATATTTTTATCACAGTTTGAGAATACTAAGTCCAAGACTACTATTTATTGACTGTGTTATAGTATTACTTCTGTGAGATTTGTTCCATTTAATGTATCTCTGTAACTCCATTTCTGAAGTGCAGCTGTAGCCAGCTGACCATCTGACATTCTACAGTCTCCCCATCAATAGCTACACTATTCACTACCACCCATACCTCTCAAATCCTTAGATCAAGAAATATGGACAGAGCCAAAATAATATGGAACCAAAGGACCAAAAATGTGGACAGATTTTTAGTATTACTCTTATAGATGTATAAATTTGCTAGAATAACAGATTGGGTCTATGTTAAATCATCGAATGCTTAAAAAAGTGAATGACGATTTATCTGACCAATGTAAGAGAAAGCTTACAATCTCAAATGCTTAGAACAGAGACACACACAAAAAAATGTATAAAACATTACATAAAGGGGGGGCTGTGCCCCCCACACCCCTTACTTAAATATATCAACTCCAAGATCACACTACAGTGACAAAAATGGCAAAGTAATAGAAGCAGCCAAGTGATTTATTTCCCAGGCAAAGAATTCCTTTATATGTCGTTTAGCTATTTTGTCTTTTTGTGCTTTCAAGTTCAATCAAGATGCATTCAAAAGAATGCGTCTTTGATCATTTAATAGGAACCCTAACAGATTCTGCATTAAGTGCATTTTCTGAATGATATGAAGCCTGAAACTAAAATGTCTGTCATTATTTAGTGACTTCACTTCTCGGTGATTTGCCAAAAAAATACAAACTCTTTGAGGAACAGATGAAAAATATGAACCAAAAATCTAGGTATTCTTTGAAAATCTGGAAAGTTGAGAGGTATGCTGCCATCTTAATTAGGTTTTCTGAAGTCTACTTGTGTGCCTCTGATCATTAAGGATACATGCTTCCACAAATACATAAAAAATGTTTTCTTTGAGCTGCCACATGTTAGAATCCCATAGTATTCTGATCCTGTATTGTACCACATCAACTTTAATAACTCTGAGGATATATTTATTTATGGAAGAGCTAGTTAAAAAGAATGCAAAACAAAATGCCTATTATGTTGGTGAGACTCACTTTTTTGCATCCAGCACTCTTTTTGCTGTAAAATTGTCATCTTTTTTCTCTCTAGTTCCTTGATTTTAAAATATATATTCATTATTTTGATGTGCAAAAGTCTTTGCATGCTGTTTATTCCATTAATCTATTCATTCCCATGTTGTTCTTTAAATGTTCAATAACAGAATTATATCAATCACCATATACATATTCATTAACTTATACAATTCAGAAACTGCTGCTGTGTTAAAAATAAAACTGCTCCCCATCATTTTCAATAGATGCAACTCTAAAACTTTTGGTGTGCTTTTTGCCCTTGTACTCAGCGTTTACTGATGTTTGATTTTGTGTCTTATGACTATGAATTAAGAACTATGTAAATCACTCCTTATTTGCATATTACTATGTATTTATTAGATAGTGCTGCTTCATTTGCATGGCACTATATACTCATTTGCATACCTCTCCTTTCTTACCTTCTCATTTATTGCTATGTTGTGCTGCTGAGTTCTAAGCCAGCTGCTAGCTAGCTATGAGTTCTCACTTTCAAAGAAAGACTATGCTGCATAGTACACAAGCTGACCATGAGTTCCAGACATGGTCCTGAAAGAAATTCAAATGGAAAGGTGGACATACCAATGAGGCCTAATGAAATACAGTCCAGAATTCTTCGAGAACTGAATGAACTACTGGCAACTCTGTTACCTACATTTTCAACAATTCCAGGAAGGAAGTTAACGGAAGTTAGGGTAACACAAAACATTTGTAGGAGTATTTGAACAAAGAATAGCTAATTTCAGTTCAATACATAGAAAAATGCTTCATGGAAACAAAAGGCTGGGGGAAAGATGATATAGTTACACCACTGGATTTACTGGACTGGCTGGCCTATACCATTGGACTACCACAGGTGGGTGGGTCCATGTAACTGGCTTGTAACAACAAGAGAATCTGAAATGCACCTATAAAATAGTTTAATATAATATATATGAATATATACATGTATAGATAGATATGATTATATAAACCAAATGTCACTATCAAATATACTCAGCAGTATGAAAAATAACATCAAACATGCTCAAACTTGACCACACAAAAAAAAGATCAGGAAAAGATTATATTGACTAACTATAAATTACAAGTCAACAAAAATGCCAAAGAAGTGTTGTTTGCAGGAAAGCAAGACCCATACATCCCCATACACTCCCCAGCTTAAATAAACCAACCCCATGGTCACAAACAGAGATATCTCCCTAAACACAGAAACTACTCCCAATATCCAATATAAGAAATAAAAACACTGGCATAGAAGACTAAACACACTCTACCCTTACCCACTAGTAGCACAACAGATAACTTCTAACTCTAGGCTACTACACAGTGTTCCCAGCACAACTGTTCATCTTTAACACAGTCAATACATTTTGCATCACAGGACTGTGCAGTTGTCAGAAAAACACCCTGCAAACTTGTCAGTCGTGCTTATTTAACATCATGCACTGCAAACATATAGCTGCAGATAATAGATATAGATGCATAGATACTGATATAGATATACATACAGATACAGAAATAGATATAGATAAATGTATATGCAGATATGCAAGAGAGACAGTTATGAGGTAAGATTTAGAAACAATCAAAAGTAATCTGTAGAGAATATTAAACAAATTTGCAAAATTTGTGGACATGCTTAAGGTGTTGGTGATTCAGTAAGAAGGCCAGTGGTTGTTTAGAATGGATTTGCATTTTTGTAGCACATGTAAACAGAATGAAAGGATATGAAAATGAGTGAATAAAAGAATAAAAGAAGATTTTTGTGATTCAGTAACATTACAGATCCAAGCTGCTTAACTCATATAAACAAATGTAATTTTCTTTGCTGCACAAGACAATGGAACCTACAACATATACATCAAGAACTGTGGTAAGACTAAGTAATGAAAACTGATATCATGTAATCCTGGTAGTACAGAGACCTACTTCCATAAGTGGCACTATGTGGAAAGATATGGTATGTAAAGGCTCACACAACTAACTAGCATGAGCTGGCTGGCTAACAAATTATTTAGAACTTGTGAATGGATGCTGAGTTATTGAGGATCATATATGACTTATAATGGTCAAATAAGGAGGTATCTTTCATGAAAAGATATAACAGACAATGCAATGCATACTGCAAAGCAAGTTCTAAGCAGAAACCATTGCAAGCTATAGAGTGTAGCATATTAACTATACACACCATGCTTCTGTCAGTACTGTATGATAGCACAAGTAAAAGTTTAGTACATTTGCTAGCCATCATCTTCTACACTGATAGCACATCATACAATGTCAGGGCACATATGCATGGTGAAGAACATAGGACACACCCACACACACACACACACACACACACACACACACACACACACACACACACACACACACACACACACACACACACACACACACACACACACACACACACACACACACACACACACACACACACACACACACACACACACACACGGGAGAGGGTCAAATATACCTCTTCAGTGGTGACAAGACAGACAATGGAACTCTGCAAGGTGGTTCCTAATGTGTTCCAGAGGATATCCCATGAAGGACTTTGTAGGACATTTCTCAGTATGTTCTATTGGGTATCCCATGTGGTATTCTGTTGGTATCTCCTCAGATGATCTGAGGGGTGTTCTGTAAGACATCAGACATTGAAATTATCTCATTGGGCTGAAATCCTCCAGCTCAGGGCAGATGACAAATGTTGAGATGTTATGCTCTGTGGTACCCCATATTGGGAGTGGGGGGTGGTAGTATAGGAATGGATGGGGCATCAAAGGCCAGCATCATCATATGACTGAGATAATAGCCACAGATGCAGTTAGTGTGTCTTGTCTTACCCAGCATTTGCACCTGCTATATTTGCTTTTGATCATCCTTGCCCATATTGATCTCTGCCACATCTGTCCATGGCTCTGCCCATTTACAGCTTCTGCTTCCACACCTGTTGTACCTGATGTTGCATGACTTCTTCCTAAGGGGGCAGTTAATAAATGTTGCAAGGGCCACGAGAAGCATCATGAATCACATACATTTATAATGGTTCTGCTGCTCATCCTTGTATGTGATGATCTCCTGGCAGTCAACCTACAAATGGCATAGCATTACAGCAGTGTGAGCTTAAATGACAAATCTTTAACCATTTGCTTGTTTACCTTCATGGATCTCTCTACTTTTGAGGGTATGATCCAGACATGTGGTCATGACTGGTTAAGAGATATTCTTACAAACAATGCATGCTGCTATAATAGAAAGTTATAGTGCTCAGAGCCATTGCAGGCGAGTGCTCCTCAGAGGAACCTAAGCCCAAAGGTATTTGTGTCTCTGGCACTTCTGCCATATGATAATGTTCAGCCTCATATGTACAACATACTTTCACATTCTCATTGTTTCCAGCAATGTTCAATAAGCCCATTTACTCTGTGGTTGGTACAAACATGGTGCCAGCATCATCAGGCACTTGAGAACTGTCCACATCAACCATGTGCCCAAAGTTCTGGACACTGGAAGGAATGTTAGCATCCTCAGCCACAGTTTTACCTGTGAATGAATATCCATGTTAACAGTGAATGAGTAGGTGCTATTTCAAGTGAACATATGATGCAATTGCATGAGCTGCTGGGTCCACAGTCTGTAAGCTTTACAGTTACCTAATCAATCATACCAGCACTAGATGCATACTCAGCCTGTAGACTTAAGATGCTTCCAAAGGAAAAGACAAGGACAGAATACATGCAAAGGAGTTGGTAATATCTCTGTGGAATATGTATGTGTTATACTGATCAGGCTGATCATCCTGAGAAACCTGGGTCATCCTATCCTCTGTGCACCAACACCATAGCATCTTGCTCCACCCCCAAACTCCCCATGAGGATTATTGACACCTCATATACATGTAGGAAGAAGTGGAAAATTTTTGTCTGTCTACTATTTAAACAGGCACATCACAGCTGTAGTTTTAATAACAAAAAAGACATGCTGTAGGTAAAGAGCAAAAATAAAAAAATGTGTACATAAATTTCAATAATTAATTGTGAATGAGCACATGCATAACAATCCGCCATGGGCTACTATCCATTTTTTTCTGTGTATCTGTAAAATAAGTTGCCTGTTACACTGATAATGGTGTTGCTCTGAACTGAATGCCTCTGAATTGCTTGCTTTTTTATTTGTGCAACTAAGCTGCATGAAAGAAGTAGATACCTGTGCCAATCTACAAATGGAACAACGAAAAAAATATCCTCCACACTGTGCAACTGATGCCAGCATAAAATGATGCCAGCATATAATGTCACAACTATGGTCCATTCCCTTAAAAGGTATTTATAATGACATCTAAGTATGGCAATGATGCATTTGAAGAAGCTACTATATAAATTGGAAAATATTGGACACACAGAAGCTATACGCTACTCATTTGTTAACTGTAGAAGAACATTAATCTAATGCTCTGTTTAGACAATAATTCTTGTTTATTGTTTACATGAGAATTTTATTGAAAGTGTGATGTATCACTATGATGTGTCATTAAAAATACAGATAACCGGCAGCAACCTAGCAGGAGAGGTGGCCTACAAAACTAAGGTCCTAAAAATGCTAAGTAATGCTACTTAAACAATGTAAGGAGGTGATCAAGACAGACATCAAATTTCACCATCTTTATATCTTCAGGATCACCAGAGGAGCAGGGCTGAATTTCACTTAATCAACCTCATGTGAGAATGCAATTTAAGCCTGGCAGGTAAATATTATGAAAGAGTTGGTTTAGCAATTTGTTCTTGGGCCTTGCAATGTCCTGTGCTTAGTATGACTGATCTTTGTTTACATGGAGGGTGCTAATGTAGCTGCATCATGCTGTAGACCCATGTGATATGACATAAACATGTGACAAAACTGGAATCTGTGTCCAACATAGGTCGAGGAACATAAAACATGCACTATTCATACAGTTAGCAGATGGGTATTTAAAAACATATAATATTAATAAACTCACTTAATTTACCTATATATGTATGTGTTATATCCTCCGTATAGTATACATCACATTGACATCTTCTCATGATTTACTTTCCTTGCAGTACATGACCAGCAGGAACAAAATAAGGAGGCACATAGATAGGGAATTAATAGCTAGCGAGAGAGAATGGAATATAGATCTCTTATCACTTCTATTCATATAAGTCATTACTCCAAGAAAAGCATCAGTCACAACAGGATTTATCAATTAAGTTTTAAAACTTAAATAAAATTATCTTTCACCTTCAGAGAAGGAAGGAATTTTATTCTAATACAGAGTCAACTGAACTGGTTTAATTAACTTTAATTTACATTTATGGCATTAAAAAATAAATGCCACAAAATGTTTTAGCTTGAATGATACTTTGTCTTTCAAGCCATTTGCGCAGAAACAGAATATCTACAAACTGGAATATAGCACAAGGTCTATTTTAAGGTTAAATTTTGTGAAATTAGGCCTGCAAGATGTAGGTACCTTTTGATGTTTTCTTGAAAACTGCACGTTATTGAGATAATTGCACAAAAACATGTATGGTAAGATTTAAAGAAGGTCTAGATACACTGAAATGGCTGAAAAGAAAATAGCTCTGGGCTCAACATATCTTGATATTCTTTCACATTGCAGTAAGCAATTTTACATGAAGAATAACCACATGCAAGGTGGGGGCAATGTGAAGAGACATGCACAGAGGTGCTCTGGACCTCACTCCAGGACTCTGCTGTTGAATGTAGGGGTGTCAGGGCCCTTGTGCAAGACCCAGAACTCCTCCATCTTGGTTAAAGGTGGTTCAGTCAGTGGACTACCTTCTGGCGCCCTCTACTCCTATGCTAAGCAGGCAGAATGAGCTGTATAGGTTCATATGTTTATAGGTACTTACTAGGCTATAGATCAATGAGGATCTGAAGAAGCCTAGCCTTACATTCCCATGGTAGTTTTTAGCCCTCATGTTTTGCATGCAAATACTTTGGAGATGGACTAAACAAGGACATGTTGGGACATCTTTTATGCTTTTTCTATCCATGAGGGATAGGGGTGTTAAACCAGGGTGAATTTGTGGTTACCCATCCATTCATTCAATGTATATTTGAATAGAGTAAGAGAAGTACATTGCTTTATGTGGAGTGGAAGATGATTCTTTAGAAACAATATTCTCTGTGATACAAACCTGTCCCTCCAACATATTCTATTTATGTTGCAAAAGAGATTGCAACCCCTTGATTCATACCTCTCAACCTGGAAACACCAAAAATCTGGACAAAGGCCCATGAAAAGTATGCACAACTAGCCGAAAATCTGGATGCTAGTTAACATAGCATTTGCATACATAATTATATAACCCCACCCACTCCAGTAGAATTGTGGGATACTAATATTCAAAAGTAAACTGTAAAACAGACAAAATATTAAAAAACACAAAATATAACCAGAACAATATGCACATTAATGCATTATGGGTCAGATACATAATTCAGACAACAAGATATCAGGTATACAAAATTAACTAATTTTACACCAAGAATTCCACAAGCAACACTCAGTGAGATATAGCTTATTAATTACTCATTACAATTTATAAATTATGAAGATCTGCCTTGACTTCACTGATAACTAGAGCTTTCATTTCAGGAAAAATACATTACCCTGGATTCACTATCCTTCCGTGCAGGACTAGCTTAGTCCTGCATGGAAATGCCGTTTAGAAGCAGGACGGCAGCGCTCCATGCATATCAATGAAGGCACATTGCCTGAGCTCCTAAACAGACAAGGAGCATGTACAAGTGCAGGGGGCTATCAGAATATACACGCCCCTGCAATCAAGAACAGCAGTTTAGGAATCAGAATGAGTGAGACCGCTCATAGGTGTTCGCATACCCCCAGAAATATCCCCCCCAAGTTTACAAGAGCAATAGTTAAAACATTAAATATAAAGACTTTTTTTTTATAAAACAGATTAAATTTAACCATAGGTGCTCGGGTTTTCCCATCACTTAGCTACGGTTAATGCAGCTTAAATGGCACAAGAGAACAAAAAGCAAGATACATGCAAGTGAAGCAGTACAGCAATAGTGTAGTGGGCAGAGTATTTGCATTGTGAGCAGTCATTCTTGGTTTGAGTCCCACTCCAATACATTCCATTTTCCATGTCAAATCACTTTATGACCAAATTTTTGTGTTGCATAACCTAGTAAATAACATATATTTGCGAACTGGAGTACTGCATTAAATGCAGATGTGAGGTGTCATTGTCATAATGTTGTAAAGTCCACAAATAATTACAAGTGTCCCATACAGTATATGTACACAGGAATCAGGGATACAAACGGAAGGTAAAATGTGTAATAAATGATAAATCCATACAATTTCCAAATCTACCACCGTTCCAAAAACCATTTGACATTACTGTCTAAATTAGTGCAGTGGTAAGCGGGAGTAAGCAGTAGTAAGGATATTTAAGCAGTAGTAAGTGGGAGTAAGCATATGTAAGCAGCAGAAGCGAGTTTAAGCCCATTTGCACAGGGATAAGCAATGAACACACAGGTTAAGCAATATTGAAGCTAACTCTCTGTAAGCATATTTAACTGAAGGTTAGCATAGCTTACCCTCATGCAAACCCACTTGCAATTGCCTTAATCGCTCTGTATGCAAAAGCAGCTGTCCTGGCCAGAAGCAACCTTTGCAGGTCTTGAACCAAGGACCCTGTAGACTACAGTCATAGTAGCTAACCACTAAGCCACCACAGCAGTACAGAAGAATGAGCTATCTCCAAACAGATCCACACTATAGGAAAATCAAACTAAACATGTGAACAGAATCTATATACAGTTTTATGTTGTATAATCTACTACTTAACATAAATATGTGAACTGGAGTACTGCAGTAAGCCCAGATGTGAAGTGTCATTGTAATAAAGTTTTGAAATCCCCTAATAAACACAAGGACCCCATACATTGTACGTACACATGAATCATGGATACCAAACACATATATAACATGTAGTGAATAATAAATCAATGCCAAACAGAAAATAGTATGCAAATTAAAATCTAAGCAATGCTAAGCTTTGCACAGCCCTGCTTACTAGGTGTAAGCAATGTGTAGGCCAGCTAAATCACTTTGCCTATTGGTATATCCCTGTAAGTAATGCCATCCTTAGGTAAGCAGGTTTGCCCATAGCTTAGCATTTTCAAAACCATCCAATCATGGCAAAGTGCAGGAAACCAGCCCCATTTAAACCTAACAGGCAGGAATGCATCTCATAGCTGGTTGCAGCTTTGTCCTGTAGGCACTTTGTCTGGTATGGGAGAGGGTGTGTGCTTCCAGGTGCAGCACTGTGGCATCCAGGAGTCCAAAGTCATGGCAGGTCTCCTTGTGAAAGACTATGACTAGAGACTGATGCAGGGCCAGTACCAGCATTCCCAATATAAAGCAGAAGCTTGGGACTATCTCGCCCATGACCTCACCAGTGCCACTGGCATACCCTGAACTGGTGAGCAGGTCAGGCATCACTATGCTGACCTGATGCAGAGAAAGGGGGTTCCCTTGGATCAGTGGATCCAAGAGGCTAGGAGGACAGGGGATGTCCTAGCTTTGTGTAAGTATCAGTCCACTACCTGTTTAATAATTGCCAGCTCATGTATATTATGGATAGGTATGGCTAAATATCCCTCTTATGTTTACATAGTGGCAGATGAGCAGGCTGCGAACCAGGAAGCCTATGCCTGTAGACTGCAGCAGTTGCGAAGCGAGGCAGGTTAGTAATACTCTTGCATGTACTGTCATAGGAAATAAATCTAAAAGTAGTAGTAGTAAGTTAATTGTCTGTATAAAACCTGCATTGTTAAGGCATGTACTGCATACACCAGAGAATATGGCAGGAAGAGTCTCATATAGGTTGCATGGAAATAAAAGCATAATAGCCTGACAAAAAAGGTCTAACTGCTCGACTGCACGTGTTTACTCTGGTATCATATGGTAATGTAGAGTTGCAATCACTTAATAGTACTGTTGTATTAAGCACTGTTACCCACACTGTGCTACATAAATAAAATGTCTAGGAATGTCTGTATATGACTGTTGTAATCCCAACAGGTCATATAGTACAACTGAGAGAGACTTAGACAGAAAACAGTGAAAAGGCAGACAACAAAATCCAAATAGTGCACTCAACTGAGATGTGACCTGTTGCATTTTTAACACACACAGCCATGGTTCGAATCCCGGGAGTGGTAGTAGGCTATATGCAGAATCATACCTCACAACTTTACAGATATGTCCAGAATGTCCAGTAAATTTGCCCATATCTGCTGCCTGTCCCCCTGTCCCCCTGGCACAGCAGTGGGATGAAACCAGACATTTAGGCATCAAACAAGACATACAACTGCTTGTCAAACATCTATAAGAACAAACCTGTCACTCTAGCAACTCCCCAAAATGTTATGAGAGTAATTAGCCAAGTATGTCCCATCTCCACCCCCATGTTGTCAAGCTGTGACCAGAGTGTGTACAGTAACAGAATGAAATGTATGTGCATAATACTAATGTGGAATCTGGTAATTTGTGTGGCAACATTCAGGTAGTGCTAACAAACATTGCTCACACAGGTCTGTCAGATATGAACATTGTGCCTAGAAATAAAAGATTGATATTGTGTACTGGTACTGTTTACTCTGGTATTGTATGGCATTGTTAGTATTGCAGTTGCTCTGAATAATAAGGTATTACTCATCACTGTCACCTACACTGTACTATATAATACAACTGTCTAGGAAATCCTGTACAAGAGTGTTGTAATTACAATGTCAGAATGTAAATCCACAGGAGAATTATAGACAGAAATCAGACAAGAGATACACAGCAATCTATATAGCACACTTGACTGTGATGGACAGTGTTTTATTTTTAGCAAACACAGCCATGGTTTGAATCCTGGGAGTGGTAGTAAGCTGTATGCAGAATCATACCCCACAAGTGTACAAAATTGTCCAAAATGTCCAGTTAATCGACCATATCTGCCGTCTGTTACCCTGTCCCCCTGGCTTATTAGTGTGCTATTCTCCAACATGTAGGCAGCATTTCATGTCATATAACTGACTGTCAGACCTGTACATATTTGGAAAATGTCAATGAAAACAAAAGTGTCATTGTACAATTCACTAGAGGTTTAAGAGGGCAATAGTTGAAATATGTCCTGCTTCCCCTGTATGTGGTCAAGACATGCCCAGAGTGTGTGCAATAAGAGATGGACAGGTATGTGCATAACATCAACCTGGAATATGGGAATATGTGTAGAAACAGTTAGGTAATGTTAACAAACAATACCTCCACAGGTATACCAGGTCAGAGGTTTATACTGCAGGTAAAACTCAATTCATGTATATAGTTGTCTATATCCATACCACTGTCCAAACTAAGGTGATAGGGTAGTGTACTAATACCTGTAAGGTACAGATCACAGCACTGACTAAGAAAGTAATGCGAACTACAGGATTATACTAGTTGTTAATTGACATTTTGCTCTCCCCCCCACCATATCTGCAACAATAAACTAAATACACAACTCAATTGGTATATGCTGATAATTATTTAAATTTGTTTCTATGCATGTGCCATGTTAAATACTCTCACATTGGTGGCATGCTGCCATCAATGTACCTGCATGCTGTTGTAATGACGACTGCGGTTCCATATATGCATGTGTTCTGTTTGCTATGCAACTGTTCCATATCTGGTGTTTGGGTTAATGGGAATATCTATGAATGCTGTAATACCTAATCCTGGAATGTGTTTACTATTATTAACCCACATATGTTGATAAAATTTAAACACCATAGCACGTTTGGGAAGGCCAGCCCTGGTGGACCCACCGGTCCCACCTCAGCTGGCCGTGGCACTGGGTACCAGCACGTCTGGGGCCCAACCAGGGAACTCCTCATCTGTTGGTCCTGCACCACCTTCGGGTGGAACCGCCTCAGGGGATGGGGCTCTCCCCCCATCCCTGGGAGCAGGCATGGACAGGACACTATCACCCATCACCAGGTCTGGGTCATGGTGTGTAGCTTGCTCTGCAGTGGGTTCGGAGATCTCCTACACCAGCTTGAGGGCCATGTGTTGCAATTAGAGCATTGGCCTGGCCCTCCTACTCAGCCGCCAGCACAGCCACCTTCGGGGCTGTGAAGGTGCAGTGGTGACTGCCCATGGGTGGGGACCTCAGACCCACTGTTTCCACTTGGGGGCTCATGGGCTTCCGATTTGCAAACACCCATCCCCATCAAGGTGTTTACCCCCACATGTGTCATATACCACCTCTGTATGTGTCTTGTTTGTCTTGTCTGTTAACCTACCCAACCTACCTCCCCAAATATACCTACTATCCCTCCCCAACATCCCACTCTCACCTGAAAAAAAAAAGGTCAATCTGTTCCCCCCCAAAAAATCTTGCCGCATACATAGCTGTCCGTTTTGCACACATGTCCACTGGACACATGCAATCTGGTCTAATTGGCTCAACAACATATTATTGTTGTCCTCACCCATCTCTCAGGGGTATCAGTGTCCAAATCTAGCTCCAAATTCAGTGTATATGCACAGCTGTTGCTGTAGAAGAAATGGGCAGCTATGGACCTTCCCTACACCCTTCCTGCACATCCCTAGCTATTTCCCCTACTGTCTTTCCCTTTTTATGCTCCTTTTTCACCACTTTCCTATCAACCC
The DNA here is from genome assembly GCF_019279795.1 of Protopterus annectens. NCBI lineage: Eukaryota > Metazoa > Chordata > Ceratodontiformes > Protopteridae > Protopterus > Protopterus annectens. The sequence goes on from NC_056737.1 coordinate 1,681,203,895, forward strand.
TTTTTCATTTCTTTTAAAGAAATTAGCATGGGGATAAGTGAGATTAAGCACTTTTAAGCAGCAGTAAGTGGGTTTAAGCCTGTTTGCATGGGGGTAAGCAATGCCTTCACAGGTAAAGCAACTGAGAAGATAAATCAGTGTAAGAAACTTTAACTGGAAGTTAGTAGTGCTTACTTCCACACAACTGCTTAAAAGTGCCTTAATCACTCTGTATGCAATGGCCCTTGTTCTGCGCAGCAACAAAATAAACAGCCTCTAATAGGCTCAAACCCAGGACCCTGCACACTATAGCCAAAGTGATTCATCACTAAACCATGTCAGATATACATAACCCTGATGTTTTCACAAACGTATGAGCCAGCACATTCATGCAACAGTATAGGGAATGTATTTAAACATGTAGATGTGTGTGTGTGTGTGTGTGTGTGTGTGTGTGTGTGTGTGTGTGTGTGTGTGTGTGTGTGTGTGTGTATATTTATATTTAAATAGATATATAACTATATATATATATATATATATATATATATATATATATATGCATATGCATACATCTTTAGATATATATGTCTACATATATATGTATGTATATATATATATATATATATATATATATATATATATATATATATATATATATCAATATATCTATATATATATATATATATATATGCATATATGTAAGTATATCTATACACCCACACACACACACACACACACACACATATATATATATATATATATATATATATATATATATATACACATATGTATAGATATATATATATATATATATATATATATATATATATATAGATATATAAGAGAACATAACAAATACATATATGACCATGGGCACCATTAATGGGGTAAGGGTCCCAAGCTAAATACGTCTTGTACGTATTGATATCACCCCCCCCACAGCCAAACAGATCTTCCCTGCAATTAAATACCAATTGTTGCAAGTCCCATAACCAGGACCTGACACAACATGGGCACAAGACGTTAACAGTAATCCATCTCACCTGTATGATGTGAGGCTGGTATCAATAACATATCATGCAGTACAGTCTGGCTACCATAGGGAATGTACAATGTGGAAGCAATAAACATTCCTAAGATACATATACTATATACATATATATAGATATATATGTAACTAGACATGCACACACATAGATATGTATAGGAAAATACATATGTAGGGGGTGCATACCATACTGAACAGCCAATATTCCTACAGTTGCCACCTTATCAAATGGACAGTGTATGAGTCACCCATACAAAAGACAAATGTTGCCTGAAACATCTACCCACAAAGTGACATCTGCAACAGTGATATAGGAGCGGTAAGGTAGGTGTAGTACATGTGCCTGTCCACTTGAACAGGTGTCAACATCAACACAGCCACACTCTCTCAGGGACTCACACACATCAACACAGTTGGCAGGATCAGGAATAGACTTCCTAACTAGCTAGTTTGCCACAATACAGTAATACTCAGGTATCACATGCACCACAGGGGTTATCCGGATTATATATTGGAAAAGGTATGTGAAGGTGTCTGACATCAGACCGCATGCTTCAGTAGGCCAATGGGAGGTGTCGTGAGTGTGAATGGGGTCAAAATCATTACACACACACACACACACACACACACACACACACACACACACACACACACACACACACACACACACACACACACACACACACACACACACACACACAGGGTGCCAGTACTGACATGCATGGGTGCATTGCTTCACAGGTGTGTATTGGTTGACTGTGCCAAAAGGCTGTACAAGGCTAGGTGAAGGATATACCTTGGTATCAGGCCACATGACAATGGTCTTCAGTGTTTCTCAGGGGTGTAGTGTCTGTATTGGCCCACACAGGTGGGTATTGTAGTCACCATCCAGTCATCTGTGTTACTATTGTGGGTGGCCAGTGCGTGCAATGTGTGTCCTATAGTCCATGACATGGGATGTGCACACGTCCCACATGCATGTTCTGTGACATGTGGAACTGTACCTGGGGTGTCTGGGCCATGTTGTGTACACAGATTGTGGCCTCATGTAGTGGGAACTGGCAATGGTCACCTGGTTGACCCTGCACCTATATTAACAGCATGATACAGGTATTCCCTGGTGTCAGTGGCATCTGTCCATACAGGGCATGTGTTTACGACATGGTATGTCCTTTGTGGGTCACATTTGATGGCACTGCAGTTGTTGCAGGCATCCAGTGGGGAACATAGTGAAGGCGCACTGTCTGCAATTATGTGCCTATTGTAGTGATGGGACAGGGTGCCATGCTCTCTGTTGTCCACTGCAATCACACCATGGCTGTGGCCAAAGCAATTGTTGTCTAGCTGAGTGTGTTTGTGTATGACACATGGGTTGAGAGTGTTCTCTGAGTAATATAAAGGTTGCCTAATTTGTTCATCAGGCCTTGATGTCATATGTAGGGGATGGAGTGGCAACACCTGCCTCTCTGCTGTTTGACAGCTGTTATCCTTATAAGGTGGACAATGTGACATATAATAGGCCCACCATATAAGTAAGTTGTTACTCACTCACAGCCACCTCCACACAGGGTACGGATGACAAATACAGAGACACACAGACACACACACACACACACACTCACCGAGTCTCACAGTTGTCATGTCTGGGATTGGAACTCCTACCTAACTAGTACATCACACTACAGCATTACGCAGTTATAGCATGTGCCATGGAGATTACTGGGCTACTCCTTCCCTAAAGTTGTATTTCAAGGTGAATGACATCAGCAGGCTTGCCAAAGAAGTGCAGTGGAGGTTGTAGTGACTGTGAATGGCCTCAAAATTTTTGCTCCCTACACAGACATACTAACACACACACAAACACCCACACTTGCCATGTCTGGGAATAGAACTCCTACCTAACTAGTTTATGACACTACAGCATTACGCAGTTATAGGAGGCGCCATAGAGGTTACTGGGCTACTCCTTCCCCAAAGGTGTATTTTAAAGTGAATGACATCAGTGGGATTGCCAAATATGGGCAATGGAGGTTTTAGTGACTGTGAATGGCCTCAAAAGCATTGCTCCCTACACAGACAAACTAACACACAAACACACACACATCCACATTTGCCATGTCTGGGAATAGAACCCCTACCTAAGTTATTACAGTACAGCATTATGCAGTTATAGGACGTGCCATGAAGATTACTGGGCTACAACTTCCCCAAAGGTGTATTCAAAGTGAATGACATCAGCAGGCATGCCAAGGTAGGGCATTTGAGATTGTAGTGAGTGTTATTAGCCTAAAAAGCATTAATTCCTACACAGACAAACACACACACTTGCCTCGTCTGGGATTAGAACTCCTACCAAACTAGTACATCACACTACAGCATTACACAGTTATAGGATGGACCACAGAGATTGCTGGGCTACTCATTTCCCAAAGGTGTACTTCAAGGTGAACACATCAGCAGGCTTGCCATAGTAGAGCAATGGGAGGGAGTATGTGTGCATGGGCCATAAACCATTCATCTAGAGGCAGACACACCACACTCAGTCACACACAGGTTTATATTTCACAGGTACGTGTATACAACTGCTAGATGACTACTGACCTGTACAGTCATGTTGCACAGTTAACACTAGCACCACAGACTCTATAATGTTGAGGGATTCCAGAGGCAAATGTCTACGGTGATTGGCATTTACACATCATGTGGTTTTAGCCAATTGGCTGTGTGCTCGGTGGGGCAGGCCTCATGATGGATGGCTCTTTGTCACTGTCACTCTCTTCCACACATCTATGTATGTGTACTTTTGGCATATTATAGCGTGTTGTCCTTAGATATATGTGTGTATTCCTATCCAATGTGTGTGCAAAGCATGACTGGTGCATACTGAGGAGTGTATGCACTAACATCTGTGACTGTCAGATATGTATGGTCCACTGTTATTGCCAGACATGGACTTCATTTCTGTAAGTGTGTGAGCATGCCCAGTATGACCTTTCAGTATTTTGTTGTCTGACATAGCCTTCATTTCTCTAAGTGTGGGAGCATGCCCAGTATGACCTTCTGTACTGGATGTGTGACTCTATTCCAGGTAGAATGTACTCCAGTGCAGACTTTTGTGCTCTACACCTAGAGCTAGCAAACTGTTTCTTCAGGATATATGTAGATCAGTTGATAATATGGGGTCAAATTGGGCAAGGGATAGTGGGTTACTATAGGTAGTTGTGTCTGTGCTGCTTCTGCTACATGGTCCTGGTGTTAGCAGAGATATTCAGACATATGTACTGTTATACACTGTGATGATTTATGACATCAAGTACTGTCAGATATATTTGCTTGCAATGATGTCCTGGGAAACACAGGGTGAATGCAGTGTCCAGTATTGTGGTCAAACGCCTACATATTCTTGCATACTCATGCCATTCTGGCGGAGGGAGCTGCAGACACTTGTTGCTGGGTTTGTGTAATTGGTTCAACACCTTGGTACAGTGGAGGCAGAGGATCCCATACTTGTACAATCATCAACGTGACAGTATGGCCATATCTTGCTGTGGCAATACCTCACAGCTGTACAGATTCCCACAGGTTACCCAGAAGCAGTGGTCATAATTCTGGACATTGCACATACACATTGTGGTTTACGAGCAGGTTTGTAGCCACCCATTCTTGTGTTTGCAGCCAGGGATATTATGTACACACAGCTATGTTTCAGACTTCACACACTCCATGTTGCCCATGCTCCCACCCCCCTATTATTCTATCCTCTTCCATACATTCTGCAAACATTATCTGATAAGTACCCAATAGTTATCATGTCATCACAGCAGTATATTGGTGTTGGTTCACAGTTCATGCAGTAGGACATTGTGAACATGTTACTGTGATTTGTCCACATGGCCTTGCATATGGGTTCTGTGAACTGTTATGTTGTTATTTTGGAGTCCATGACATAACATACATTGGCAGTACAAGTGAGACACAGGCCTTTGGCAGAGGACTGTAGGCCATTTGGTAGTGATGCAGGCCAGCTGTAGCAGCCCGTTGCATTCTGTCAGTCCTATAGTCCCAGACTGCAATACAGTATATTCCCCTGGGGTGACAGGGTAGGTGTGCTAGGTGTTCATGCCAATACTTTCTGTCAGTATTGATCCAGTGGTGTGGATGCTGGCAGGGTGCTGCTTACAGCTAGGGACACACCTGCACTGGACACCTGCTATGCATGCTGCATTCTTTTGCTATTGCCATACACAGGTGGGGGTCATATTGTACTCATTCCCAACAGCAGGGATATGACTGGAGAGGTACCTGTGGGTGGTGGTTAGGTGAGCTAGGTCATTGTGTGCTATGGATACTACTTGCATCTGACTCACAGATATGCATGGGGCATTCCACTTATGCTGGCTTGTGCAGGGACATCAGCTGTTTCTCAATACATCATTCCTAAGACCTTTGTGGTCTGCCAGTGTTTGGCCAAATGACATTGGTATTCCCTACTACAAGCCCAGATAATGTACTGCAAACCTGTATGTACAATTCCAAGAGTATGTCCATTTGACAGTTACATATTATACATTGTCTGTCTGGGGTACTTCCTCCTGTGTACTGCTTGTATACCTGGGCCAACAGTCATGCCATGTCCATCTTTCAGATGGTGACACATATTACTTCCAAACATTTGCAATGGCTTACTGCTAGAATGTGCTATACTGGGAAGCATTGTGTTTAACACTGCAATTGTGAAAACTTGGCCCTGTCATCAGCAGTATTGGGCAATGGCCACCAGGACAAACCTCATCATGCATACATATTGACCACTCTCACACAATATACAACACACACCAACCTAACACACGCAGACCTGCATATTATACACAAGCTACAATCTATCCTGCTACCTTGACCAACTCAGGTAAGCTGTGCTCCACTGTTATTATACCTACACATACATGTTACTACATGTCTACATAGGATTGGGAGGCACACATGACTGTTACTGCATGTCTACATAGGAATGGGGGGCACACCTGACTGTTACTACATGTCTACATAGGATTAGGGGGGCACACATGACTGTTACTACATTTCTACATCGGATTTGGGGGGAACACCTGACTGTTACTACATTTCTACATAGGATTTGGGGGGGGGGGCACACCTGACTGTTACTATGTGTCTACATCAGATTAGGGGGCACACCAGACTGCTATTACATTTTTACATTTCTACATAGGATTGCGGGGCAAACCTGACACTTGTACACATTTGCTATGACTGTACTGGTATGTCAGGTACTCCATTTCATTCTGTATCCTAACCTATCATGCTGACTAGAAGCATATCAGTGTACTACAGGTATTTGGTTTGATTGACCTACATCTCAGTTTCTGACTTTTTACCCTTCATAACTGACATCCCATTGCCTGACCTGTTGTAGTCTGTCTGCGTAGGCCTGGGAAGGGGGGGTTACCCATAGCCATCAATAAGAAGCATTAGCACAGCCTTTGTTTGTGTTTGTCTACACCCGTCCTGCTGGCTGAGACTGTTGTTGGGTATGTGAGCCTCCCTGACTGGCATGTGTGTGTCATATGGACAGACATGTGGCCCAGCACATTTCCTGCAGTGGGTTTTGTCACCATGTGTAGTACTGGCTATTATGGTGACACCAGTATTTGTTACAGATCTCATGCTGTCACTATAGGTGTCTACTATCTGCTGGCATCCCATTCAGCCACCCGATTCCCTTGCCTGCTCACATCCATACCATAGATACAGGTAACAACACATGCTACTCCATTTGGCAATTGGTAGGTGACTTACCTTGTGCTTGTGCCAGCATTGAGGATGGTGCTGGAGGGCTGCCTATGTCGGATGCACATAGTACACTCCCTATACATGGTTGAGCACAGGTAGTGTCATGTTTGGCATCCCTTTTACTGTATGTGCGAGTCAGAGAGAGGTGTCATTCTCTAGGTCCCTACTGTGTCAGTGTATGTGCTATGCATTGCCTTTTTGCCAAGGCCAGGGCATAGTGAGCATGCCTCCTTCTGCCTACTGGGGCAGGCTCAGGTTGTTCTTCCTCCGAGTCACTCTGTGCCTGTGCAGCCCTTGGCAATGGTGGGGAGCTGTGTGGCCCTGCCCCATGCTGTTTCTGCTGCAGCTGTTTCCGCAGGATCGTATTGTGTAGCATGGCATATACGATGACAATTTGAGAACATGTAGATGGTGAGTACTGCAAGGCTCCACTGGATGTGTCCAGGCACCGGAACCATGACTTGAGCATCCCAAACACACGGTCTGTTATAATTCTGTTCTGTGCATGTGCCTCATTATAAAGTTCTTGTTTGGGTGTGTGTGCATTTCTGATGGGTGTCATCAGCCACGGTCCCAGTGCATAACCAGCATCCCCCACTACGTGACCATAAGGGATGTCCCCATTGGGAAATCACTGGTACAGCTGAATCAGATGCCAGATGTGGGAGTCATGATAACTTCCAGGGCAGCCAGCACACACATTCATTATAATGCCCTGGGCATTGCACACAACCTGGCAGTTGATGGAGGGGAAGCACTTGCGGTTGATGTAGACTCTACCCTGCTCATCAGGTGGTCCTTTGATGCATATGTGCATGCAGTCTATAGCACTCACTACCTCAGGGTATTCTGCTATTTGGTAGAAGAGATGCATATTGCTGGCCAATGCCTCACAGGTGTTGGGAAAATATACGTGCTCACTGACATGTGCTGACATGGCATCCAGGAACTGGTAGAGTACCCTGGATGCTGATGCCTGTGAGATCACCATGATATCCCCAGTTACCCTTTGGAAGGTACCTGTAGCTAGTATTCTTAGGTCTACACATACCTTGGTATCCACTGGGATGGATTCCCCTCTGTTAGTTCTGTGTGTCAGGCATGGCCGGCACAGCTCACCAATATGCTGTAGGAGGTCCCTGTCCACCATATAGTGCTCCACTATCTCCAGCTCATGTAGACCCTGGTAGGTTACCCTGGGTCTGTACACTCTTCTCCCTCTTCTCACTGTGGGTTGGTCAACAGCATTCTCATCCTCACCACCTTCAGCCTCTTCCACATGTTGATGTATGATAGCTGCTGCAGCCCTATCATTTTGTTGTTTTTGTTTGTTAAAATTTCCCCACTTGTATACACCGGTGGTGAAGAGTATGTGGGAGAAACCAGAGGGAAAGGTGTCTGCATAGTTTATAGTAGTGTTCTGGGCTGGGCTGGGCTGCGGCCTATGTAATTGGCTGATTCTGATACATTTCACCTGCCAGCTAAGCTAGTTCTCCTTGATTACTGTCCTACTACTCTTTTCCCTTCCCATTGCCTTCCTGTTTAAGCCCAGGGGTGCGCTGCACAAACACAGTGCTCAAATGTGCATGGAGCTGCTGTTTCCTGATTTACTTTTTTTTTTTCCTTTAAAACACAGTGCACGGTGCACACACCCGCTTAGGCAATGTAAAGAGTGGTAAGCAGCCTCAGACACACCCCCTTGCTTAGCTCTGCTAAGCTAAGGGCAAACCCAAGCCACAAGGCTCCAATACGCTTACAGTATGCCTGACACAACCCCCTATGATGTCAGCTATCTCTTAGGCTTGAACCATGCTATTCCTGCAATTACACTGTTGGGTGCTAGCTAGCATTGAGGGGAAATCTGGGATTCAGTATCATTCCCCTCATTTGCATAGGATTGCCTGCTAATACATAGTTACAGGCCCCACAATGAGCCTCCCCGTTAGCAACCACTATTCACTGGCTATGTTGTCTTCTGTCTGCCATTGAGTATAATGGCAAAATAGTGATTTTGGTTAGAATGCTTATTTCAGGTTATTTTTTATATTTTTGCCGGATCCCATTTGCGCGCCACTGCCCTATGCTTAAACTGCCAAAATCGGCTAAAAAAATCTAAAAGTTATTTTTTTTATTTTTGCAACTGTTTTCCATGCCAATAGCCATATATTTGGCCATTGGCATGGTTTCCACATAATATACACACTTTATTTGGAGCTGTCATGGCTCCATTTTGTCGTTTGAAGAAATGCATTTCTGCACATTACACTAGTCCTGCACGGCCAGCTGACAGTTTCCTGGATCACAAATTCACCTCATTTGCATGGTTTTCACCTGCCAATGGGGTCATTTGCATACAGGAGCTGTGTCCATGCAGGAATAGTGCAGGAGCGCTCATGCATGTCCCTGCAGCTTATTCCTGGATCGCACAGTGGCCATATTGCCTCCAGGAGCTCCTGCACTGTTCCTGCACACTGTGCAGGCCTTGCTAAATCCAAGGGATTGCGTTGTTTAGTATGCATTCCTTGTGATGGTATAAAGCTTAGTAAGATCTCTGAAGATTTGTTTTTGCACTTTGTGAATGTAGCAGTGTGACAAATTCATAATGCATTATTTTCACTGTCACAAAAGGAAATATTGTCAGCCTGGCTATCTGGAATTTTGTATATACTTATATATGATTTGTGAATATTAATATGATTTATATAGAAGTGTGACAGAGGAAAATACTGCCAGCACAGCTGTCTGGAATTTTGTAAATGGCTATGTGTTATTAGTGAATATTAACATGATTCATATGCTTGTGTTACAAATGTATTAGAATACAGACATGTGCTGAAGAGATATGTTGTAGAGTACTCAGCTTAAAGATGTATCCACAGTGTACCCTACTGGAAAAGAACAGAAATGTATTTAAACTATTGTAACTGTGTAAATGTATGTTTTAACAGTGGCAACTGCCACATAGAAGGTTAACTTGCAAAACTTCAGAAAAATAGTTGAAATTACATTATTTTATAACTGTCCCATAAAAGATGGTTTCAGTGCAACAGGAGACATAATGTCTAGAACTAGAAGTTTTTTGTATTGTCTTTAAATGTGAAGGAATGTAAATTATTTTACGACTTCTACCATTTGTCTTGGATCTAAGAGAAGTCCTTGCTTATGTATTTTCAAAGAGCGATACTAAATGCTACCAGCTGCAGTGGGGGTTTTCACTTGGGATAGTCAGATGACAAAAAGTGATATCATGCTGCAAGTATCCAGGCAGCAATATTTGAGATATTAATTTAAGAACTCTCTGGGAGCGGTAGAGCATTTTGTATTTTGTCTTTGACCTGACAACATCAGCTGGAAAACCCACTCACCACATCTGACTTGCCTTGCTCAGGAAGTAAGTTAACTAGGTTACAGTAATTTGTCTTAGATTCAGATAGGAAAATAGTGAAGTATAGCTTAGATGTTTTCTTTATTTATTTGAGACTGTGCTGCAAGTCTGTTTTTAAGAATTTCCTGTGATTTTGAACTTTGATGTAACTCTGTTTATTTACTGAGTATTTTCGGGTTCTTTTATTATTTATTATTAAATATATTTAAACCTTTCATTGTGGCTGATATGAGTAGAGACATATTTTCTTCTGAGAGTACTTGCATATTTATTTGGCGACACTGTGTGGGACACTCCTAATAGCCTTGCTCTGGGTCAAACTACCATTTGTATTGATAGTAACATTACACAGTAAGGACACCCTTTGTTAAGGGCCTTAAAGTAGCTGATAAGTGGTGGCTGATGGCAGTCAAAACTACCTTATAGCCTGGGAAAAAGAGGGCATAGCTAGTAAGCATGTGACAGCCTTTCCCAGGTATGTGTGTGTGTGCGCGTGCGTGTGTGTGTGTGTGTGTGTGTGTGTGTGTGTGTGTGTGTGTGTGTGTGTGTGTGTGTGCGTGTATAAATCATATCTCAAAGAGTGTGTGTATCAGCTACTTGGGCAGGGACACGAAGCACTAGTTGGACAGAGAGGATGCTGGAGGTATTGGCTTGACCAATCAGCTGAGATCGGGGAGCCTTATTGGGGATCTGGAGAAAGAGGGAGATACCAGCCCCAGACTGACTGTGGTCTCTCTGTGCTCTTAAGGGAAATTGCACTTTGCTGTATGTTTACTTGTCATTCTCCCAGTGTGTACGTCCCCCACTGTTGCCAGTGGTGAGGATTGAAGCTCCTTGATTACTGGGTCAGTGGTGAGACATCACATTCACTATCAGTTAAACAATAAAAACAAATACATTCCTCCAACTCATAAAATGATGTAATGTATGATGACAGCCCCTTATATTTAAAACTTGGAAAAATAGACTTCTTACAGTGGTTTGTCCATGCAACAAGCAATACTAAATTGTCTTTGTTAATGAAGGCAGATTATTGTTCAACTTCTGACTGAAACATGACAGATGAGCAATTTCAGTTAACTAAAAAAAAACAGTGAACAGCTTCAGCGTACAACACTTAAGTAAGACCTAAACCATAAAACTGATAAAATGCATAAAATTAAGACTTGCACGCTACCAGACAGTAGATAAATAAAATGATGCCCTTAAAACAGACCTGCCTAACACTAATGCATTTTCTATGATGCTGACAGATCTATGTGGATGGCTAGTTACTGCTTAATGCAGCCTAACTAGCAACATGTAAAAATAAAAGCTTTCAAAGCTCGCTAGCAAAATCTGAAGCATTTAGACCAAATCTATCCTTTCTTGAACTAAATGAAGGTGATCCATATTTGGTGCAGAATTCATCTTTTGAAAAGAATGGGGTACCCTGAAATTTCTTCTGCTAAGAGGTTGAGAGGTATGGTTGGCAGGCATACCTCTCAACTCTCCAGATTTTTCCTTCATATTTTTGGTCTGTTCCTCAGAAAAGTGTGGTATTCTGGCAAATCCAGATTTTTGCTTCATATTTTTGGTCTGTTTGCCAGAAAAGTGTGGTATTCTGGCAAATCACAGAGAATTGAAGTCTCTAAATAATGACACACATTTGAGTTTCAGACTTAATATACTTCATAAAATGCATACTAACACAAAAAACTGTTATTGTAACAACTTTCTACACTTACTAGAGGGATATTTATAATCTGTCCCTGTTTCTAGGCCTTTGCACCCCCATTATTTTTGGCTTTGTCTAGATTTCTTGTGGTAAGAAGTTAAGAGGTATGCTGCTACCGAATCACATAAGTTCTTAGCTTTCCCCTTCATTGCAAAACCCCAGTCTCTATACACAGAACAAACAAAATCCAGCTGTGGAGAAATCTGAAGAATGACACAAACCCATTCTATTTTCAGTCATGTGAATACTGTATAAACAAAGGTAAAGCTACCAGAGAGTTATGACTGTGCCTTCATATTTTATCTTTGAGTGAATACACAATATGTTAGGAGGTCAACATTTTTACTGAAGAATTATGAATTAGTAAAGATCTTTGTGTTGTCCAGGACTATATATGTAGTAACACTCATTGCTAAAAAGAAAGCTATGCTACAGCTATTCTGCGGCACGTTGCTGTGGTGGAGGCATAGTTAAATTAATGCGCACACTCCTGCACAAGTACAATATTGTGAGTCAATAGACTTTTCAATGTATTTATCTGCACTTGTAGGTTCCCTTGGTTTCTCCTGTAAAGAAACCCCTTAGCTTTTGTGTATGCAAGCATATACCCAAACAGAGGGAGTGAAGTGGGAGTCTCTTTTAATAGACTTGTTGCTAAAAGTCAAAGATCTCTAAAATACTATAATATCCAGGCAACCTTATTCATTTTCCCCTCCCTAAAGAATAAGGTACTGAATGTTTACTTTCGACTCAGACTTTAAGAGGCTTGAGATTACTTATTATTTCAAGAAAAAAATGCCAGCACTTTGTGTCCACCCAAATGTGTGTCCCTGCAGGCATGTTTGTAAAAGGGCTGCTCTGCTTTCTCATTACTGATTACCCACCAGCTGTGAATTATCATGCAAGATGAGTTACAAAACAAGCATAACAATAAACACAGCGGAGCTCTGTGTTACTACTAGAACTATGTCTGGATTGCACACATACATGTAAGAAGAATAGGACATACATTGTGTTTTATTGCACAACTGCACAGAAAAATGTATTGTGTCATAGCACTGTAACCCCATAAAAAAGCACAGGCCATTTACACTGTCTGCAGGATGTACATCAAGCTAAAACGTGAACACTGATTTAAGATTACCATCTTTCACTGAATTTATCAACAAAAATTTATTGTTACATTGGCAAGTAGTGACAGATTTTGGGAAACGTCCTTACCTACAAACAATTAGGCTTCAACAAACCCATTGTTGTACTCACTTTCCACAGGTAGCTGCTGCGCTGCAATCTTCCACAGTGCGGTGAGGTCTACGGTTGCAATGGAGGTTTATATTGCAAATTTCTATGCTTCTAGGGCTGTAATTATGCTAATGAATGTTCATGAACCACTATTTTTACTCAGTACAGCTATAAACTAAGCCATACAAAGAGGCTCCCTCTACTATGTGTACTCACTTGAGAATCTACAGTGCTCACTGCTCACTGAGCATGAGTGGGTGGGTCAATACCCTTTGTGATATGGTACAAAGTTAAGAAATATTGCAACTTATAGAAATACAAAAGACCGAAACAGCTACTGTTGTTAGAAACATGTAGCAAGTAAATGCATCCCATGCCACTGTTCACACCCTTGTGCCATTATGCCATGATATGTGATTGCATGCTGACCAATAGTAGCACCGTTACTGTTCAGACTAACAAGTTGCCATGTGATGTGCATCACGTGCTGCACAATTTAACATGAGTGACTGAGAAAGGGCTACCTTAGTTCTCTGGAATGTCATCTGGTAAATTACCATTGTTTTCAAAGGCACCGAGGATGGCATCACTACCTGGTGGTGAAATAGGGAAAGTAAAATATTTGTTTATTTGCGGCATAGAGACAGTTAGAAGCACCTGACTGGGGACTCTTTTGAGGGTCATCACTATAAAGTGAATGTCTGACACAGTCTTGCCTGGGTGATGTCAGATGCCACTAGCATACACCAAACTGGTGATTACTGCCAGCACCATTATTGTAAACTAAGGAAATGCCATCCTGACCTTCTTAACCAGTGAGAAGAAGAGATCAAAGCAAGGTCATCTGAGATGTATTGCAAGTACTTATACCTGTCTACTGGTCATTAAACCGCATTATACTTTATTTATATAGTGGTTTTAAACATGTAATATAGGTATGTTTATGATCCTTTTTGATTTTTGGCGTAGATGCCAAGTGCACTTTTCTGTCATACTACAATGGAGAAGTCTGGTTGCTTCTTAAAATTATTTTAAATGCATTCAGGATGTAGCTGCCTGTATGTCTGCACAGTAACATAATGAACACCCAGTAGTGTAACAAGGGAGGGGCCCAAGGGGCACCTGCCCTGTGTCCAAGCTTTTAGGAGCGTGATCTTGAAGTGCAGTTCCTGCATTTTTAAAGTTATTTCTGTACTGGCATTTCTGAATGATGGTACAGAAAGAGATTCGGCACATCGGCGCTTTGTGTGGGGTAAACTGTAGCAAGTGGTTTGCTACAGTTTAAAAAAAAAAACACCAACATTTGTTTGTTTTATTTATTTATTTATTTATATATATTTTTTTTGCTTTGGTCTTCTGCTGATGAACTGAGGGCAGGGAGCAGTAGGTATCATGCTTGGAAAGCAGGGTAAGAAAGTAGACCTAGTGGAGAAGCAGTCATTTGGAATGAACCAGACCTTTTTTTTCTCTCTATCTCTTCCAATGAAGAGCAGAATTAACCTTTTTTTCTTTTCTTTTTCCTGCTCTTCCAGTGAAGAACCAGGGCAGGGAATGGCATGTATCTCGATGGCTTGGAGAGCCAGTCTAGCAGACCTCTTTTGCTCTTCCAATGAAAGGCTGGGGCAAGTAGGGGGAAATGTACCTTTCACTGTGGAACAAACCTGTTTTTGTTGCTGTTGTTCTAGAAAAAAGTGTGGAAAAGACCTGTTTTTTGCTGTTCTGATGAAGAGCTGGGGCAAGGAGATGGTGTTTATCTGGCTTAGAGTGCAAGTAAGGGAGTGCAGGGCACAGAGCAGAGAGCAGGGTTTTTTTTTGGAGGGGGATGCCAGTTTAGAAACGGGCCTAGGTGTGAAAAAAGCCAAGTATGCCTCTGTGTGCACTTGTAGAAGTGTTATTGCCTAGCTTCAGTATTGCATTTTATGTTGTGCAACTGCATTTCCTTCTGCATATATTACATAATATGCATTTTCTGCAACAATATAAGTGATGTTTGCATTGACAGTTTAATGCAATATGCTAAGTATAACTTTTTGCTGATGTTGCATGTGTTACGAGGACAACACAAAGTATAGCATTCACAGCAATGGTCTACATTCACACACATTTAAGACAAAGGACAGCGAAGCAAAAGTAATGCTAGCTATGTCACTGCTGACCTGCTTGAGCATCCTTGCATAGGGCATAGTATTCTGGCTATAGGCAGTACCTTGGCCTTTGTCATTGTCTAATGTTGCATACTTGCCTATTATATAGCTATGCTCTAATGTTGTAGATGACATCTACCATATGTATGACTAATGACTACTGTTTTTCGCATCCTCCTCCATTCTTTTCTTACTGCCTTTTGCTTTAACTTTTTTCCTTTTTTGTTTTATTTCTCTACATTTATGTTGGCCATGACTGTGTCAGTAGCACTGCCCAGGTTACTCGCACCATTCCTGCTCCCAGCTTTACCCTGCCTCCAGTCCATCTGGTTCCAGGCTTACCATTACACTTGGTGCTGCAGGTGGAGGGCAGAAGCCCCCCACCCTGTAACTTCTGGCAGTCTCTTACCTGAGAGGAGGACCATTGCTCATTCTAGTAGCACTGCCAGGGGTGTACAATATGTCACCTGCAATGTGTTGTTGGAGGTTGTGTGAGAGCTGATTGACAAGTTATTGGAAGTCCACATCATCCAGCTGGAAAGGATCCTCATACAGCTTGCAAAGTCACGCTGGTATCTGTCTTTGCTTTCACTACCTCAAGCAGGGCAAAGTGGGAAGATGGTATGGATATTGACTGACTTTGACTGACTGACTGACTGATTGACTGAACTATTCCTGGATATTGCATAGGCAATATGATACAGGCAGGCATGCTAACCTTATGCCTCATCCTGTGTTCTTCAGCTTCATGTGTCACATGCATCTCTTGTTTATTGTCCAATCCTGGACATCACTACTGACCTCCCTTTGAAAATAAATGAAAGAAGACTATACCCAGTGGTTAGTTAGTAATGGTGTCTACAATGTGTAGTGAATATGTATCATTTAAAGATGACATTTTTCTTTTGTAAGTTTATTTGAAGAAAAATGTTACCCTGCACAATGCTTACAAAATATTTCTCAGGAAATAGTATAGTATATTACTGAATGTAATGGCTCTGAAAGCATTTATGTCAGAAAACTATCAGAAATAATGCACTTTACAAACATAGTACTATATGTATAAATCCCGAAAAGAACACTTTTTTTACCTTAGACTGTGTTTTTTTTTTAAATACTTCAATAAAGCCTAAACAATGTGCTAAAACTGTGTGTGTGTGTTGCACCATGATGCCCACATGGTAGCATGCCATTTTATATTCAGTAAGTGGCTCTACACACAGTGTAGAGCCGCACAAACACTGTAAACACCATGGCATGCTAATTACACCATAAGCAGCTGAATTGTATGCTAATCAACCAATCTAAGATGAAGAAGCTATTCAACAAGCTATAAACCAATCATGTAGACTCAGTGCAGGTTTTGCCTGCGAATTAAAAAATCCTATTGAATGCAGTTATGGAAACTTCTCTACAGGGAAACCATGATAGGGGCTGCTGTTGCTTTTATATATGTGTATGTGCAACAGACCCAAGCCTATGCTGCTGGTGCTAATAGACCTCAGCCAAGAAGGAGAAGGGTGTTTAGACCTTGTTTAACTTTTCATGATCTGCACGAGGTGGAAATTGTAGATAGCTATAGGGAGGATAGTGACACACTACAGGAACTCTGCAATCTCTTTCGTCCTCAACTGAGAAAAAGGGCAAACTGAGGGGAACCAATACCTGTGGAGACTAAGGTATGTGTAGCACTTAGAATATTAGCTACAGAAACCTTCTAGAAACCAACGGGGGTATGCTGGGGGTGTCACAGGCATCAGCATCCAGGATCCTACATAAATTTGTGAATGCTATGTTACAACATGCAAATGATTACTTACACTTTCGCCATACACTTGAGGATAGAGCTACAACTATGCAGGATTTCTACCTTGTAGCACACTTCCCTGAAGTCTTGGGTGCCATAGACTGCACGCACATTGAAATGAAAGCACCACCCGGTGAACAGGGAAGGGTTTACATAAACAGAAAGGACTTCCACTCCATTAACTGCCAAGGTCATGTATAACGTTAAGGGAATCATCCTGAATGTGTGTACTGGCAACCCAGACAGTTACCATAACTCCCATATCTGGCACAGTTCTCAACTCTATCAGAGGTTTTCTAGGGGGGGATATCCCACAAGGTCATTTACTGGGGGATACAGGGTATTCACTTGAGCCATGGCTGATGATGCCCATCAGAAATGCACACCAACCCGTGAAGAATGCTATAATGAGTCTCACACTCAAACAAGTGTGTGTTTGGGCTGCTGAAGTCAGTTACAGTGCCTAGATACATCAGGGGAGGCCTGTAGTACAATCCCTGTGCTTTTGCTGAAATGTTCACTGTCTGTGCCATCCTTCACAATATTATCCTGAGAAAACAGCTTCAGCAGAATCTCCAAGGGGAAGGGTCACACATTCCATCACCACTGGCAAGGTCACCACAACCACATGCAGGTAAGGACTCAGAGGGGGAACCACCAGATAAAGTAGGTATAGGTAGATGGATGTGTGCACAATATGCCCTCTCCCTGGCCAAGAGGCAATGGATTGCAGACATGCTCACCAACTAAAAAGGTACAACTGTCATCCTGTGCACATACATACATACATACAGTAAAATGGATGCCAGGCAATGTTCACAGCCTTTACTTACCCATGTAATGGTGCTGTACTGCTAACATCACACAGAATCATCCCCAAACTAAAACACCTGCAACTACCAGACTATCAAGGTCAGTGCTGAACCTGGAATATGAAAATAAATGGCTAATAATACAAATGAAAGGCAGATCCTTACATAATGTTACTTGATAATGTAACTAAGTAGAAGGTGGGTGATTTTTACAGTAATGGTATCAATATGTGACAGCAATGACTTATGTCAGTAAATGTGTTCACTATTAACTAATATACACATTACAAAAACATGTAAGAAAGCAGTACAGCTTTCAAAAGAGCATTGCAAACACATACAATAAGCACTCAGTCAGCTATGCACCCTGGCATCAGACAAAAGATTTATGTATCCCTGAATCCAAAGGACAGAAAATCAAGGATATGACACAGTTATCATGATTTGCACAGGGTGCTGTTTGGGGGAGGTGCAAGACTGACACAAAAGGTAAAGAGTGCATGTGAGCAGGCTGACATTTGTATAAGATATCAAATGCCCACTGAGACAGAATGAGATGTAAGTCTCATGAATGACCCATTTAACTGTTAAGTGTGTGTGTGTGTCTGTCTGGGTAATCAAGTTGAAATGTGTGTGTGAGTGTCTGCAAGAACACAGCCAAGCTCTGTGCTAGCTCTACATCCTGGTATGTCGGACAGGTGTGAGCTGTGCATGATAGAGGTAACAGTTCATCATCATCACCACTGGCAGTTCCATTCCCATGGTCAGATGTGCTGCTACTATGTGAATGTGACTGATGTATGATAGAAGAGCTCTCCTCATGTGTATGCCGAGGACCATGACCCCATGGCCTACCATGTCTGGGTGTGTGTACCTCAATCCACTATGGGATTGTGATCGAGCACAGCCACATTGGCTAACATCAGATGACACTGCTGGCCTATGCCCTCATGGATGCCATCCCACTCCCAGCAGACATTCCATCATAGACAGTGCTTGTTCCATCATTTCATTCATCTGATTCATTGAATCAGCCACATGGTGGAGGCAGTTGTACATGTCAGCCTGTGTCATATCTACAACCCTAAACATTTCCTCAGAGGCCCTAGAGGGATGTGTCTGCACCTCTATGATAGCCCTAAACATACATCGAGTGGCACAGAAAGACACATCCATATCAGGTGGAAGGTGGACAGCAACACTCCTACGAGCACCCCTAACAACCCTCCTGCATGGCACCTTGCCCACATTTTGGCTATGGCCAGAGTCAACTGGCGCTAAAGCCACAGTAACCACACTAACCTAATCAAGTGTGTCACCCTTCACTTGTCCAATATCTGAGGGTTGAGTGGAATAGGTATGCATAGGCTTACTAACTGTGTCTGAGGGAAATACAGAGAATGGGTGAATGAAATGTTAGATTCAGCCTTTGCATCCCCCCCCCAACTGTGCCTCTGTTGGCCACCATTTCATTTATCTACCACTTAACAGAACCTTTAATATATGCCTATGCATCCAACATCCCCATTTTACCTCTGGCCACCTGGCATCCTTCCTGCAGAGGAATGGAGGATGTTCTCATCTCAAAGATGCATATACACATCATGAAGCAGAGTCCTTCCATGAGCCTCTGCAAGCCATCCCCAGGTCACTAGATGTGTGATTGCCAATTCTGTCATGGGGTGGTGCACATGTCACACATGGAAAGAGGCACTATGTAATGCAATCAAACAAATATACACATATGCACAAAGATTTACTATTGTCTATCATATAAATATAGAGAGTTTGGTTTAAATGGTATAATAGTGCATAGGACTGTATGTGATGTTGATCATTAGCTTAGTAATGTACTATGACTCTTTTAACGTTTAACATCTAAATATTGCTGTCAACGACATGTGCTATGTTGAGGTGTGGCTGTACAATAGGCCTACAAGAGGTTATTACAATCTGTGATGTGAGGTAATGCATTGATGGCCACTTCTGCCATTTGATTACATGTTCCTTCCATAATCACTGTAGTAATATGCTTCCTGAGAACTGTTGAAGTGGGATGATACTATATATATTGATGGCTCAGTAAGATGTGTTTTTATAGTGTGGCAGAGCAGCATTCTATACAATTTTCATTTAACCATCACAGTGACACCTGCAGTATGACACATGTACATGTGTATACCTGCCATCATTAAGTACTCTGTGATATACATCAATATAAATTCATGCTGATTATATGGGCACATTCTTGTTTCATCTGCATACTGTTTTAATGTAATATACACAAAAATAACACATGTTTTGATTCAACTGCTACCTTGTGGAATTGATTGTATTGGCAATGGTGTTGTTATTCCCAAGGATTACTGAGGTAGTCACTGGCACCATTGTGTAACTACCAGCATTTGTGTTAGTAATTGCTCAGCATGAGCCACAACTAGCTCAATTGTAATGTGTCCTTATGTGTTATCAGACCACTGAAACACAGCTTCCCTATGAAAAGCATAGAGCCATACGTTGTGCAACTGATGTAATTACTTGACACTGGCACAGTTGTATGAATGTGTGAACAGTACCACTGCGTGTCATATGATGCATAAAAAGTAGTTATGTTCTCACTATAACATTTAATCTGTGCTGTCCATTTTCATTCTTCCTCAACTTTTGGGTTCAGATCTAATCCTCGAATCTGACTCAGCTGCTTCTACTAGCTTGTGGACCTTTATTTGAAAAAATTTGAAAAGAAGACTGGCAGACTGATAGTTTGATTGATATTAGATTATGACACCACCTTAGGAAGAAAGGAAGCAGTGGTTCTCATGGATACTTTATCTTTATGAAAAATCAAATAAGGGGGTTTAGAAGACAAGGCCTGTAATTCTGAAACTCTTCTGGCAGAGGTAATAACTACTAAAAAGATTGTTTTCCAGGTTAGAAATTTGAGCTCCATTTTAGCTGAAGGTTCAGATGGAAACTGGGTTAGAGCTTGCAAGACTATATTTAAATCTCAAGGGTGAGTAGGGTCTTTAACTGGAGGTCTAAAGGTTTCTCTTAGAAAAGTTCTGAACAGTTTGAAGGATGCTAGAGATGAATTATTTATTCCTATATGAAAATTGGAGATGGGAGCTAACTGTACTTTAGCAGTTGAAGAACTAGCTCCTTTATTAAAAATTGAGGATAGACATTCCAGAACTTTAGATATGTGAGCACAAAAGAGATCTAATTGATTTTGTTGCACCCAAATTACTAATCTTTTCCATTTGATGTTGTACAGTTTCCTAGTGGAAGCTTTGTGAAATGATGAAAGAATGTGGTGGACCAGGGAAGGGAGCCTGGCCTCTCTAGCAATTAATGGAATGTAAGAAACCATGTGGTCAATTTTAGACCTGAAATGTCTAGGTAAATCAAGTCCGTCGGGTGAGACAGAAGTTCAGAGTTGGATCCAGAGACCACAGAGGATGAAGAAGATGAGACCAAAATAATGGAAATTAAATTTGTCAAGGCCGATAAGGAGGAATGAGGTTACTGCACTCTTCAACTGTGATGTTTTCTGAAGAAATTTGGGGATTATGGGTAAGGGGGGATAGGCATAAAGGAAACCAGCAGGCCAGTCATGAAGTAGAGCATCTCTCAGTTTACTCCCCTGGTGGGGTGATAAGGGCAACGAACCTGCTATACTTCTTGTTGAGAGGTGATGATCAAGGTCACTGCAAGGTTGACCACATCAATAGAATATCTTTTCTGCCTCCTTCATGTTGAGAGACCACTTATGAGACATTATAATAGATATGTTTAACTTGTCTGCAATCACATTGAACTTCCCTGGAATGTGCATTGCTATCAGAAATCAATTGGATGAGATCTCCCATTGCCACACTCTCAAAGCTTCTTGACACAGGGGATATGATTTGGTTCCCCCTTGTTTGTTGATGTACCAGACCACTGACATATTGTCCTTCTGAATTGCAATAGTCCTGGTGGGGAGAGTGTTTTGGAAGGCCTGCAATGTGAGGAGGAGAGCTCTCATTTCCAGGACATTGATATGCGTGTTGGTCTCTTCAGGGGACCATGTGCCTTAGACTGTTTTTCCCAGGAAGTTCCCTCCCAAGCCCACTGTGGTCTTCGGTTGGGGATGAACAAAGGGAGGAAGTGCAACAGCAGATATGAAGAAGTTTTTTTTTTTTTTTTTTTTTTTTTAGAAATTTATAGTAATACACTAAAAGAAAAAGAATCACAGTGCCCGAAAAATGCTATGAACTTGAGAGCAGAAATAGTGACTACTCTAAGGTGGCAAATGAGATTTGAGGTATGTTAGAGACTAGGGCATTATGGGAAAGGGAGGGGCTCGAGAGCTTTTAGTGACTCATGATCTAGTAGAAGAGGGCAAGTCAGATCTATGGATTGGAGCCGAACCAAGATCCAAGGTTATATTTGGAGGCGTTGTCACAAATCATTTATTTAAAAAAGTATAAAATGTTAAGGAGAATACACAATTAAGTGCAGAGCTGTGTATGGATGCCACCAGCCATATTCACCTGTAGACAATAGACAATCTGCTAGCTGATAGTTCATCTCACACTTCACCACCCTGTCCCCACTGGCCATCAGCCAAAGCATACATGCAAACATTAGTCATTTTTTTCTCAGGAGAGCAGCTCATGTCTGTACTCTCTAAGGCTAATAACACAGGATCAATGGATCCTGACAATATACCATACCTAGCAGACACAGTCGGATACCTACTTAAACACAGCCTCTGGACAGACTATGTTCTTTTAGAAGAGTGTACAGCGATAGTCATCCATCTGAGCAAGGGGAAACCATCACCTGCTGCAGGGAGTTATACACCCATAACATACTATACTCACTTTTGGCACATAAAATAAGACTTTATTACATATAGACAACAAACTATAGAACTTTGAACTAGCACCTTGGGCTTATGATTTCTAGGTTCAAAAGGTTTGTAAAACACTCAAAACATATAAATATATATCAAAACCAATTAATTAATCAATTATTCAATTCTCTTAAAGTAAAAATCCTTAAAGAAGCAAGAACACAAATAATTATATATTATACAAACACTGCAATGGTACAAAATATATAATATATTATTCCCACTTTCATATTGTTAAAGTTCTGATATTTGGCAATAAGTAAGAAAAAGTATGTTCCAAGCTATACACCCATACTCTGGACTCCACTCATCTGTGAGGCAGAGCACTGAATCATCATGGATCTTATCAAAAATGATACAGGTAATCTCCAAACTGTGTACCAAACACATTTTTGATTTATTAAGGCTACATGTCTGTTGAATCTGGTTGACATCTTCAAGAAGGTCACCAAGAGCATGCATGAGAAAAAGTGTCATCCAGCATAACTTGACCTGGCCAAGGCATTTGACAAAAATACACACTTAGGTATTACAGATAAACTATCTCAAGTGGGCACAAACACCTATGTCACCAAGTGGTTAAACAAATAGATCACACACAGGACACATAATGTAGAAGTGTCTTGAATTTACCTCTAGGTAGAGTTCAGTGACCCGGTCCATACCTCAGGGTTCTGTACTAGGCCCTATCCTGTTCAGGATTTAATTCTCAGATGTCAAGACAAACTTCAGCATCATTTATCTAACCAGCTATGTGGGTGACTGCAAATTGTGGACAATCATTAAATCCAAGAAAGTAACTTATATACTACAGAAACTATTAATACACAAAAATAATTTTTTCCATAGCCATGGAGACACACTGCATGAATAAAAATCATGATTATTTCCTTTTGAAAGCAAATACACAAGCTAATTACAATATTGACCACAAACGCCTATGAGCAGACCAAGTGTTACGTGATCTGGGTACTCAGGTAGATAGAACTTACTGCACCATATGACCACAGTGATGACAAATCCCTTGTATGTAGCACATATCATGAGTATGGGTAGGTCATCCACATCAAAGGACATTATAGTCCCATTGTTGCCCTTGTCAAACCAATAATTGAGTATAATGGACCCTTTTGCATGTACCTCACCACTTATCTTCCAGGGATGTTTTACTCAAGTGTATCATGTTTGCCACAGTGAGCTTCCACACATCTTTTTGTTCATACATATTTATTCTTTGTGATGCATAATCATTAAGAGTTGATAGTGCAGACTTCCCTTCAAGGTGATACACAAGATGCATGTATTTTTATATGTTCCTGTGATGCAGCCAGTAAATACAGAGATCACTGACAACATTGATGACATGGGTTACATTCATGCAAGTGTGGATTGTGGCATATATATATATATATATATATATATATATATATATATATATATATATATATATATATATATAAACCTCGCAAGTAGCCAGGATTGCTCTCAATTTAAAATACAGGTGTATCAGTGTCCTTCTTAACACCTCCCAAAAGTGTTAATTTTTGAGGAAGATGTGCTTGATTTCCCTTATAGATTACTGACAAATCATTACAATTGTACAAGTGTGTTCATGCAGAACTTGTATAATAAGTCATAATCACATATTTTATGTCAGTGACACAGATTAATAGAGGTATTATTCTGATATTGTCCATCATTGTGGTGCCTGTGTCTACTGCTATCCATGAGCCTGTTGCTGTCCTAGTTTGTTGAGACTTATGTGACATTACATTCATATTCATGCAGCTCTTTTACCACATCCTCACAATATGCTTATACCCCCTGTTGTATATACCATCCTTGGTAAATGTCCTCTTCATTGGTAATGTCAGGTTGCTTATATCACAATCATTTCCACTGATATGTGACTTTGTTTGAGTCACATAACATACAATTAAGTGTGTGATGATTTGAATATACCCGCACAGGAGGTGTAAACAGCAGTATATACTGTATTATGTACATATGTAATTACTGTTCATGCTACAACTGTCTTGTCTTTGGGGTGTACATACATTGACATGCCCTTATTGGATCTATGTTCATTCATCTAATGAGAAATCCATTGAACCTCCCTTCATCGAAGTTAACACATCAAATGTTAACTTCAGCAAACGTTCATTCATCAAATATTTCACCCAGGGAAAAGAGACAGTGGACCAACATTCATACCGAAACACACACTGCGGTATATCAAACACACCCAGGTGGGGGGCAATGCCCCCTCATCCTCAGTGTGGGTGTAAGATCCCCCTACTTATATATACCAACTCCGAGATCATGCTACAGTGGGTTAAAGGGCAAAATGCCTAATGCCGGCCAGCCAACTCTGTTCCCTGGGTAAATTATTCAATGACTGAACATTCACTAAAGTTAACATTCCATGTTTTGAGTTCGATGGATTTCTCATTCAGTGACTGAATATAGGCCCACCCTTATCTGGTGTACATTACCATGTTTCACTTGTCCGCTTACGCATTCTTTATTCCTACCATTCCTGCTTAGAGACTTTTTAATGCACACAGTTCCCCAGACTACTGTCTTTATAATGCAGTCTATATACCCTTGATGATCATCACCAAAATTTTATTTCATTATGGCAAAAAAACATGTTTGTACTGTTCTTTGCACTACACTTTCCCACTGTGTGTTAGTAAATTAAACCCTGGTAGTCACTGTGGCTGTCTGCACAATCCTGCAGAACTAATTTGCCCATAGGTAAACATATCTGCATATCTGAATGTGTTTGTGCTACTTTATATGGTTTCTTGCTGCTCACGAAATCTCACTTGTATCCGTGTAAGTGTGATGTATGGCATGCATATGCAATTAGCACTGCTGCTCATCACGCTAACACATAAACTCCATGTAGGCTTCATGCTAAGCCTACACAGAGTTTATTGAATCTCGGCTATATTTTAATGGAAACATATGGCTTACATGAGCAGACAGTGGGCCAGTTTACAAACATTCTGTCCTTGAACTGTTTGTCATTTACATGTTGTCATCTGTATGCATACTTCTGCATTTTATTACAAATCCCCTCGTTTATGCCAGAATTCATTGTTTAAGGAAAATAATGGGATGCTGCGGAGGGCAAATCAATTACACCAGTTTGTTGACGCCATACAACATTTGGTCTTAGAATTCTACATTTCAGACAAGATTCCTAGAATTGCATTTTGTTTAAGTTTCTAAAGGCAGTTAGTGTTTTCTAGTGCATCCTGGAATAAGGATTTATCTTTGTTTTTAGTGTAAAACCTAATGTGAGATAGAGTGGCAATAATACAAGTTCATATTTTGTCATGTTATACAAAACCCTTCTCATGATTCAGAAACTAAAGGGGCATGTCTTACTCAAGCCAGCTGCCTGCCATGATGTTAGGTTGGACAGCTTGGCCCAGTGAACTCTGTCTTATTTATATGTACAAATGAGCAGTACTTGGAGCAGTGATGCAGGCTGTGACGTATCACTAATTTCACGTCTGCTTCATCTCACCATGGACTATTAAAATATTTCCAGTGACCTTATCATCTATAGTGTTCTACACTGAAGGAAGACTGTCACAAGTCAGTTTGGGATAATCTTCAGATGTATATAAATGTAATAAAATTATTAAACAGTGGAGATATACAGCTCATAAGTTAGTGCTAACTGCCCTTGTGAGACATCTTAAGCCTAGCCAAATTCTCTTAAAGTTAAGAATCAAACTCTGTAGTTTTTGTTTATGTGGTAAACACCTTCACTGTTATGCTAACCTACAGTTACGCATCACTAGATAGTCTGCGTTTTGTGAAATGTCATGCTATGAATAACGCATATATGTTTTTGCAACACAGCACATCTATTTACATACACAGGCAGAGCTTTTTGTAAATGGTATATAGAGTTATATATTGTACACTCACACAGGCAGCACAGATAGCAATCTGTGATTCTCCCCACATGCACAGTACTGATAACATTTTTTGGGGAGCGGCTCATCTATACAAAAGAAGTGCATAAAAGTGTGTGCAGACCAACAACTGCATCCACTCTGTTCCCCTAGGAATATGTAGCCACTCTACAAATGGTATCATTAAGGTGTGCTGATATTTAGTGTGAATTCTTTAATATCTCGGCTTATCATCTGTAAAGGTTAAATGTCATTTTGGAATTTTTATTAATCCACTATTTCCACTCTCTCCTCTCCTGATTCCACTAACTCCTCAGGCTGCTCTTCTAGCTGCTATGTTCATACAACCCTTCATTAATACACTGCTTCAAACTGACTGTCCTCAACATAACCCTAGCACTGGTTGGGGTTCCCAACTTCTCAAATAGTCAACCTTACAGGGTTGACTTGTAATGATCATGGAGTAAGAGGAATCCCATTGGAGGCATGGGACTTGGCAGGAGTCACAATCATATTTGTGCTGACCAGTCAGATATCCCTAGCCTTATCCCCTCTGCCAGTGTGCTAATAATAAAGTTCATCTGGGAAGAGTAGTGACCTGAGTTTCTGCCTACCCCAGGCACATAGGCAGTCCCATCTCCTTGACCCTGCACACACTCTCACTATGAGCTCCAGTCTCTGCCAGACCTCAGTGTAACTCTACCCACCATGCCCCTCCCCATCAGATAGACATTCATATCTTCTCTGCTTGCTCTGTCATGTGAAGCACCTGAGCCACTAATCAAGCTCATTTCACCTGGGCAGTATCACCTCTGTGCCAGTGCTGGAGACATTAACCTACTATTTTTGCAGGTGTAATGTTTGTGTTATTCATATGATGCACTTTTTATTTTAATATTATTTAATGTATTTGTCATCTATAATCACTGCAATATTTTTGAAACAGAGCCTTGCTCACAGGGACTCATGTAAACACTGGATTTCCTAGATGGACATTCCTAGTTAAATAAACAAATCAATGTTTATTTTAAATACATTTTTCACAGACACTTCCACTATTAATTTTATCAGAGTGTTCTACTGATACAGGAAAAAGACTCAGGGAAGCAGTGCATATCTTCCTTTATGTAGCAGACTCATGTATCATGTCAGTGACATGTATGCAAGTTTCACACAGTACTTATGGAATGCAGACATGAAAGTGTCAGTGTTAACAGTGGAATAGGCAGCTGTAGCATATAGTACCTGACGTACAGAGGTTTTGCATGATTTTATTAATCTAACTTATTTTCCTTGTCAAAACAATTAGTAATACAAAATGACGATGCCTATACATTGAATATCTTCTTAAGAAACAATGACCCAGAGGTATAGTTAAAAATCTGTCATTTTTTTCACCTGTCCCTAAATTTCATATCTTATTTCCCTGTAATAAATTACAGTCAAATATCTGGCAGGCTAGATACTTTTGCTAAGTTTTCTGTGACGAGCACAAGTTAAACAGTGCACTGTCTCCATGTAGCAAATACAGAGGCCATGACTATGCTTGACATGTATCTGAATCACACCTGTCCACATCAAGCTAACTGTTGTGTTAAGAATATATGTATGTTGGAACATAAAATGCATTACATCTACTTTATTAACAGTATGTAGAGAACATGTGAGTATGTGCTGCTAATGTACCATATCTATGCCTATTACACCAAATGCACACATCAGAGGACAATAATGTCAGCTGACCTTATTTCTACTTACCTAGAATGTCCACCGCAATGTGTTTCATTGGTGTATCAATTAATAGCTCCACTTAAGCTTCATCATTAGGACAAAGCAGTTTAGATTAGGTGAGAATTGTCTAGGCTTGACATATAGCTCTAGACTGCTACACAGCAGAGAGGCATAATATTCCTCCAAAAAAGGGATGACTCATACATGCTATGGTTAGCACCTGGTGGGAAAAGTTTGGAGGTAAGTAGAGAAGAGACTACCACATTTTACCACCAGATACCACAATTTTAGAATTCATCATGATACTATTTCAGTACCATATTGATTCTATCATACCACACTTATATGAGTAGTGGTTTAGTGTTAAGTCTTTTGTGGCTATGCATTGTGTCTGTATTCACACAAATGCATGCACACACAGACACACACAGACACACACACAGACACACACACACACACACACACACACACACACACACATGCACACACACACACACACACACACACACACACACACACACACACACACACACACACACACACACACACACACACACACACACACACACTTTTTTCACTTATGCTTGCATACATACCTAAATATGCTTAAATAGTATAGGTAAATGAGACAATCAAACAATGCCCCATGCGCCCTTGTGAGAGAAGTCTGCTGATTGGAACCTGTCTGGTGAAGGGTGAGTGGTCTAGGGCTTGGAGTTAGTACCCTCATTGGTTCTTTTGAGTTTTTTAAAGTTTTTAAAGTTTTTAGCTTCTGATATTTAAGCCCTGTGTTTGAGCAGGTTTTTGCTTGTCGTGGAGAAACGTGCACTGCCACACAATTGTGTGCCATAGCCAGACAGTAAATTTGACAATTTTTCCCTCAGATACAGCTGTAATACATTAGGGTAGTCCTCATCTTTAGTACATCTCAGGTTTAAAAAGTATTGCTAGTGAGCTGTGACAAACTACCATGTAAAAACCCCATCAGAAATACCCATCTAAAGAGCACCTCCTAGATCAGTCCTGAAAGCACCCCCTTTGTGATAACAGATTTTCAAACCTAGTATTATGGACAGTTGGACTTCCCCTATTTCTCCTGCCAGCCTTGTTGAGATGGGTCTTCTGAGTCAGTGTAGCAACTGTCTCATGTACATTGACAACCCTTTGCAAATAACTCAGTCTTGTACAGAATGTGAGAGATGTATCTACACCAAGAACATTGAATCCCTGCTCTCTAACACTCAAAGCAGTAACAGTGAAGAGGTTGTCAACTCACCCACCAGTACTCATGCACATAGTACCACTACCCACAGACATTGTAAGCATTCAATCATAAATCAACATACGTGGTGATTCTCTCAAAAAACTTACCAAAACACAAGACACCTCCAATACAAAAGACTGCTACAACTAACACAGTTTCCACAGCACCCAAGACTCAAAGCAACACCAGTGTCTCACCTACTAAGCCCTTAAGGCGTAACACTTAGAAACCACATTTTCTTATTGGAGGCTCCATACTGAGACACATGGATGTCCCACTGATTTGTCAGATCATGCATGCACTCAGGTCTCTCTGCAACAAGTACCATTATGTCTCTGTCATAGTTCATGTTGGAGTGAATGACCTGAAATGTACCTAAGTGGATTATATGAAGAGAGACATGATTGAGCTCTTTGAGTATGTGTCCCAGGCCGGTATGTCCCTAGCCTTGAGCAGCATATTACCCTCATCTAGAATGATGCTGCAGTATAAACAAAAAAGGATTGATTTCAATAATAGGGTTAGTTTTTGGTGTCATTCAAAGGGGATCCAGTTTCTGTCAGCCTGGGATGACATAGTCGACAAACCCCACTGCTTTGCCAGAGACGGTTTACACCTGGCGCCATAAGATTTTTCTCTGCTGACAAAGGCTCTTGTCTCTCCAATAGTGCCTTTTTTAAGCAAGGTTTAAAAATAAATTGCCAACATGAAAATTGTCATCCATAACAAAATAAGGGTTATGCTGCTAAATGCTAGGGATTTAATCAAACAATTGCACACCCTGGAAGCACGTCTATCACTGGAGGATGTAGATATCTGTGCAGTCACAGAAACCTGGTTCAAGGCTTCAGAGAGTACCCTGACTTTGCAAAACTACAATTCCTTCCATGCATTCAGACTGCAAAATGAATGTGTGAGAACCAAAGGAGTTGGTGTTTCTCTCTATATTAGAGATACATTCACCTCCTGTCCAGTTAGACTAGACAACTCCATGAAGTTAATCCAAGTTCAGATTACTGTGTTTTAGACCCCCATTCAAGTCCCAGATTACTGTGTCAGATGCCTGATAAGGAGCCCACAGAGGAGTCAGTTACAGGGGATGACTAGGCTATATGGAGACAGGTGAAATATACCATACATGTGCTCAGAAGCAGTAGCTGGTTTGTAACTATGAGCCAGGTTGACGCACTATACATAAAATTAAAAATGGCGCATGAAAACCTATATCCAGGCTATGCAACACCAGGTTGGCCACAATGTTTGTCAAACAAAGACTACCTAAGTAAGAGAGTTCGGAGGGCAGAGCACAATTATCATTATATGCATTGGAGGGGAGAGCCACGTTGGTGTGGAACCAATGAGCAATGTGTGGGATGGTGTGGCACAGCACTATTGGTGTTATGTGTCTGCGCATATCTATTAATATGTGTGTGTGTGTGTGTGTGTGTGTGTGTGTGTGTGTGTGTGTGTGTGTGTGTGTGTGTGTGTATGTGTGTGTGTGTGACTACAAGACTGCAAGAAGAGTGGTGAGAGAGAGAGGTTGACTGGCCAGGGAGGGAGTGTCATCTCCATTCTATTGTGAGTATGGTAGATACTACAAATGTCTCTGTTTTTGTGTGTATGCATATGTGTGTGTGTGTGTGTGTGTGTGTGTGTGTGTGTGTGTGTGTGTGTGTGTGTGTGTGTGTGTGTGTGCGTGCATGCATGCGCATATGTATGTGTGACTGCAAGAATAGTGATGAGAGAGAGAGAGGTTGACTGGCCAGGGAGGGAGTGTCATCTCCATTCTGTTGTGAGTATGTGGCTGTATATACTGCAAATGTCTCTGTTTTTGTGCGTATGCATGTGTGTTTGTGTGCATGAGTGTGTGTGTGTGTTTGTGTGTGCATGTGTGTGCGTGTGTGTGTGTGCTGGGACACAGCCTCAGCCAATGATGCAGCACTGTTGTGGGATCTGGTGGACAGACGTAGAGCACCTATAGGGGCTATGTGCATTATGTATGCATGTCTACTTTCATGGGAGTGTCTTCTCTTGGGAAGGTGACAGGCACAATCCACTCACTCCAAGCTGAAAGGACAAAGTGTGCCATGAGTGCAAACACTGGCTCATGTATTCATTTGGCTCTGCACAAACACCCCATCCTTGTGAATTTATCAACACCTGGTAGGATTCTCTGCACAGGCGTAGTGTTGAGGTGGTTGTACTATGGGTTCTAAACCATGCCCTACCCTTTTCATGGTGGGAGTCTCCACCAGACACAGAGGATACTGACCACAATAAATGAGTCAGCTGTGATGTGGGGCTGCACAAGAGCACCTACTGCATGCAGACTCCCTACAACACATGTCCATGTTGTTGCACACGTTGCTTATGTACTCCTTCAGATCATCATATAGGCCATATACTACCCTTACTAGCTCAGCAATGTCTTTGTTGGGGTCTGCCAAATTTCTGTATTAGTTCCCTGCACAAAAGATGGGTAGTAACCATGGACACACTTGACTCAGAAAGTGGACAGTACACATGCTAAGCATGACATCCAATATGCCATCCCCTGATGTCATCTTCATACTCTATGAAGACTGTGTGCAGATGATGAGATCACTCCCTGGGAAGCGATCACATGTGCTTGCATTTTCCTGTCCATAGGTATCATCCTGCATTTGTGAGGTGGGTTGCACCAGCATAGAAGCTGTATTCATAGAATGAAATGGGGATATAGCCATCACATTGTCCATGTCTACCACTGACACTGTGACCTCTGACCATACCAGGATGTAGCAGTGATCATTATTAAGCCAGGCAGTTCCCCAATATAAGGTAGGCCGATATCCA
The DNA here is from genome assembly GCF_019279795.1 of Protopterus annectens. Classification (NCBI taxonomy): domain Eukaryota; kingdom Metazoa; phylum Chordata; order Ceratodontiformes; family Protopteridae; genus Protopterus; species Protopterus annectens. Next base: position 1,681,236,505 of record NC_056737.1, read on the forward strand.
TTGTGGAATATCCTGGCAACACAGCACCTCTGAAAACACCAAGGAATAGCCTACAATAAGCAAGAACATTTCACCAATAACTGCAGCAGTGTGAATATACTACTACTATTACTCAATATAGGCGCACAAGAAAATAATATTTATTTAATTAATTATTTACTTATTTAGTTTGGTATCCATGATAGAGCACTGATCCAAATGGACCTATTTCAGTCTCAGCTCAGACAAAAACAATTGACAGTAAATAAGCAAGTTATCAAGAAGTATTTTATGAATACAAATAAAATGTGTGAAGACAGCAATGAATCAGTGACAGTAATAATAATAATAATAATAAGGTGTACAGTAAAAGGGACAAAAGGAAGGAATGATTAGTGTAAGTAAGGAAGAAGACAGAAAAAAGGGTGAAATAGTAATGGGATAGTGCACAAAGTGTAAAAAATGGCAAAAGTAAGGTATGAGTACACAACTTTAAGCAATGTATACTATGAGGAAGAGATGTCATATATTAGTGTAGGGAAAAAATGTAAGGAAGACAAAGGTGCCTGTCTGATGAAGGGGAGAGTGGGGAGTAGGTGTTGTGTCCAGAGGAAAAGCACTTGCAAACTGACTCAGACTTGAGATGATTTTTCAGCTGAGCAGTATGAGGCGAGGCCTTTAAGATTAGTAGGGAAGAATTCCCAGAGTTTGGGACCTTGTATGGAAAACAAATGTTTAGTACTTTGAAGTCTAGTTCTGGGATATTGAAGAAGTGGACTACAGTGCTTAAGTCTTCTTAGATTGTAACTGAGGGGTAAAATATCTGTAAAAGACAGTTGTCATTTGTATTAACCTGCACAATGAGGTAATATGACAGATACTAGTCCACATTAAGATGTATCTGCCCAAGCATCACCAACAGTTATGCATGTTTGCTTACTTATCTCTGTAGTCATGTCTATCATTCCACTGTAGATGATGGATCTGCCTAAGCCTCCATGAAGAGAAGTTAGGGGTTCCTCAATTTTTGTCAGTGATGTTTCTGCTGAAGTACTCCCTATCATGGCCCCATGCTCCAGTGTCAGGCAAGTTGCCCTAGATCTAATGGCAGTAATCATACCAGTGGTCTGTCATCTGACAAGATTATAGTTTCTGTTTCATCACTGAGAGCATTTATTTCTACTATCGCATCCCACCAGATATTATCACAAAAGCCCCATCAGATCTTTAATGATGGAACATACAGTTTTTATGTATATAGAGGGCCTGAAGCAGGATTTCATTCTCTGAATGGAAAAACTTGTATTTTCTCTGTTTCTCACCTTTGAGATGTGGTATGCTTTTAACTAACAATCCCCCTGCACAGCTACAAAATTAATGGAGCAAAAGTAGCAAGAAGCATGTGCCACTAAAATATATAAAGGTGGTTATGCACATGTAAATCTGTGAACCTGGGCAAGGTATGATGTTTGCACACTCAGGTGTGATATCCACATGGTGCAGGGTTCACAAACTTGTCTGGTGCGCACACATCTGTGTGAGACTGCTTCTGGTATCTGTTAGTGCTTAGGCAACAGGGCACAATATTTGGTTGCCATGCAGTCTTCGAAGGACTTCAGCAGTGTATACTGGCATATTTACACATGCACTGTGCAGGGTGCGGACTTACAAGAATATCTGAAAACCAATGTTGGTTTACATTGTACCAGTAAAAAAAGAAATGGCTGTACGGTTCACCATTAATGGGTAATAGTAATTAACTTAATAGTTTCAGCAGTTTGAAAATACTGTACTGGGGCAAATGCCAATCAAAAATGCAGACTCCAATGCAAATGTATAAACCTTGGAATCAACACAATTATCAAGATATTTTTAAACAGATATAATGATTCAGACTGTTTAATTAATCAATGGAGTTTATTCCATATACATACAATAAAATGTGATGAGACTTTCCTCTAGCAAGAGTTTTACATCTTCCAATATTAAATGAATAGTTGCACCCCTAGTAACTTGGATAGAATCTGTAAGCTCAATGTCTAGTAATAATCACAGCTCCTCATTCCTTAATGCCTGATAAGCTAGACATGACTTTCTTCACATAAACATATATCTTATGGAAAAAAGACTCAAAACTTTCAATCTAGCTTGATATGGAAGATTTTTTAATCCAGAAATTCTCTTTGTGCAAATTTCCTCTGTATTCCTTCCAAAAGTAATAAATCTCCTTTGGTGCATGCATAAAATGTCATATAATATTCAGTAACAGGTTGAACATATGCAGTAAATATTTTTTTAATAATTCTGTACTCTTTGAAATAAAGTTCTTAAAAATTAATGCCGCAACTTTGAGCATTTTGGTTTTAATTAATTGGACATGTCTTATAAATTTAAAATTATTACAAATTCTAATGGTCAAATGCTTATATTCTGAGAAATTTGATAAAACTGTAGTTAGTAATATCATGTTGATATTCAGACTAAGTTTGCCAAAGTAAAGGCTCCAACATTTATCTTTGTTAATATTTAACCCCTTGCAATTTAACTAGAAAGCTACTTTTCTGTCCAGATTAAATTCTTCTATATCCCCTGACAATGTTATAACTTGTCCAAATTTTATATCATCGGTGTATTTTGCCATCCATATAGAGGAATGCTTTGGTATCCAAGAAAAAAACTATATTAAATAACACTGGGCTCTGTAGTGAACCTTGCTGGATCCTTTAATCCACATTAGCCCAGTTAGACACACAATTCTTACTCACTGCTTCTTCCCATTAAGCCAGTTTGAGATCCAACATATAATGTGTGGATTTATCAGATTTTCATGCATTGCATCAATAATTACATTATTTAAAATACTGTCAAAAGCCTTAAAAATAATTATGTACAGCAGATCCAAGGCCAGAGTAACAGGGTCATAAAAAGTTGTCAACTTCTCAAATGTTGATCTGTTGTATGTAAAACCATGTTGAGACAGCTCCAACAGACAATCATTTAAATGTGTAATGGATAGTAAATATCTCTCCAAACTCTTACCCACCAACGGAATTGGACTAATTGGCCTATAACTGGAGATATTATTCACGGAACCACCCTTGTGAATATAACAGCTGTACACTTCCAACTTAAAAGGACATAATCATGAAATAACATTGTATTAAAACAGGACGTAATCATTCTTGAAATATATTTAGTGAAAGTATCCCAAACGCATCCTGGTAAGTTATTGGGATCCAAAGAACTGTCTTGTCTTATATGGCCCAATGATTTTCTTACAGTGTCCAAACTAAAAACTGTACATTTCTAAATATCATCCTCAACACAACAATTGACTCTGGTCATGGAATCACTCATAAAAAAATATTTATTAAACACCTCAGCCAATTCTACACCTTCATATAATGCTTTCTGTTCACAATAATTGAACTCACTCCATTGTTTTCATCTATAAATTTCTAAACATAAGAATAACATTTCTTTGTTGAGACATTAGACAAAAGATGTTCTTCATACTTATAGTTACCTTTCAGTAAAGAGCTCATCAATTTCCTACTAACTAAATTACAAGCGCTTTAACTGTAGCAGTCATATATTGTTTTCCATATACTAATTCTTCCTTTTTTCTTTAACAATTTAGAATGTGTCGTGCTCTGCCAAGAGGGTGAGTAAGTCTCATATTTCCTAGCTATAGTTTGTAAACACTGATTTAAATATTCACACAAATATATCTCACATATTAACCAAATCTTCCAAATCATCAAGAATTTTCATGGATAGATCAAATGAATTTATGAGCTCAATTGTATTTAAATCAGATCATTTGGTATTTATCAAAATAACCTTAGCCTCATGTTTAAATGTGAATTTGTAATTACTGTGAACTCAAAGGCATTATAATCTGAACTTCTTAAGGATAATAATTGTTTTATTCTTGCTATTCTATGTAACATATTTGTAAATAATAAATCAAGAATATTTTCTGTCCTTATAGGAAAATCTGCAAGTTGAGATAAGTTATGTAGTGCACAAAGATCCACAAATTTTTCTTCTAGGGCAAACATAGATTTCCCATCCTTCCAGCTGATATTAGGAAAGTTAAAATCACCCAATAAAATTAAATTGTCATAATCCAAATATTTATTTAATTCCTCAATAAAATAGTACTGTTCCACTGTAGATAACACAGTAATCTTATAACATATCAATGGATGTATTTGAGCAGATTTTGCATTAGATAATAACTGTAGAAGTAGAATTTCCCTGCTATGGTCAGCGACTAGAACTCAAGCACTTCTACAAGATGCAAAACAAACTCCTACACCTGCCTCTTTGCTTGTTTCTCTCAGACAGCCAGACAATTTATATCCAGGTACAAATACATCTGTATAATTCCATGTTCCTGTTAATACTATGACATCATAATTAATACCCTTACAAATTAATTCAAGTTCAGCTATTTTTTTTATTCAAACTAGCATTTGCATGAGAAATAACTCATTTAGGATATTGGTTAATATATGCATACATCGCACAGCTCAACATGGTTTTACAACATGACATGTAGCAGGTTGTGAAAGTGATTGCCTCATACTAAATACACTCTTGTGTATAGTGGTAGTGTGAAGGTCTTACCACTCAAAACCCTCCCTCAAAACACAAACTGGCATATAATGCCCTGTCACATTATTTTACATCAGATGATCTTACATGTTACACTGTCCATTAACAGCACATGCCTAGACTGATTTCTTACTGAACTATTAGGTGTGTACATGGAGAAAAGAACAGAATCCATAGACTAATACACACATGACTTCCTGCAGGTGTGGATTCCTGACCACTAATCGCTTCAGTAATACACCAGATGATTCAACAACATGGGCAATTCATGTGCGTTAGGGGAGGGAAGTGTGTAAGGATGCAACCTGGTTCCTCTGTACATGCTGTGCTTTGCAGTGTGTTTTCCTCATCCCAACAATCCACAATAGAACAGTCCCAGTAACTTGCACAATACTAGCATAATGGCAAGTAGCAGGCATGTATTTCCTACTGACTAATATACACATCATGTATGCCCCCTCAACACCATAACACAATTGATAATGCAGCTACTTCTGTTGTAAATAGCTTCCAGTAAAGCACCTCACAACACTGTCTTATTAGTAAAAATGAGATGGAAGCATTAGATTCCTTGGCCTACAGGGCTGCATGAATCAGAACAATACAAAGAACACTCACAGTGTAAGAGGAATGTAGCCTGCAACTCCATTATTTCTTATTTACCCTGCCATGGAAGTTGACCCTCGTTCACAACAGCACTCACTAGTACAGTGGTAGCCTTGTGGTGCCTTGAAAACAGCAACATAAACAAATACTACAGTAACAGTGAGTCAAATATATCATGAAACGCCACAAAAATCCAGGAGTAACACATGCTAACAATACCATTTCCCACAAATTGACCATTCAGTTGCAGAAATCTTTCTCAGAAATTCTCAGCTATGCTTGTCTTGTAGTTGTAAAGTAACCTTCCATAGTGCATTGAGGCTCTTGGCAAATAAAGACACTTATACAATGCAGTTTCAAAGCTTCTCACACATCCCTTATGCTAATAAGGCACACATTCATTATTGTTCCTGAGCTACATGTACTCACAAGCAACTGCAAAGTACATTCAGTATCCAAGGGTAGGACAATGGCCCAGCAGGGACTCATGGAAGTATGTTTTACTTCTGGAAAGAACAGAAGGCACTAAAGAACACAACTGACATTAGGCATCCTAATGCTTGTATACTTTTTCATGTCAAAATTCAAATTCTCATACCATCATGCCATGTCATATACTTGTTGTGTTAAGCAACGGTGGCACCACAACCTGTCACACTAACAATCTGTACAGTAGTGCCAACAGTATAAAAATGCGTGGCTGTGAGAAAGCTACCGAAATTCTCTGGAATGCAACCTGGTGAATAGCCATTGCATCTAAGCACACTGATGTTAACAAGGATCTCAAGTAGTGCAATAAAGAAGGAAAAATCTATATTTTCCTTCTGCATAGAGACCACTGGGTCACCTGACAGGAGACTCCTGTGAGGGTCCCCAGTCTATACCAGATGTCTGGCACAGTCTTCTCAGGGCAGAATCTTATGCCACTGACATATCCTACTGTGGACAGCAATGCTGGTAGCACTACACTACCTGAGGAGGTGCTGTCATTGCATTTTTAACTGGTGGGAATTGGTCAGAGCAAAGGCTCCTAGATGTATTGTAAGTATTATAATCTTTTCAGCACCTTCTATCTGTCTTATAGCTATTTTGATGCTACTGGATAGTTAATTAATGATTGCTGTGTTTTTTTTTCTTACTTTTCGGTTGAGGCAGATATTGTAGAGAACTCCCTCCTGTTCCAAAGGGCATATGAGTAGCAGCTCACCAGACAAAGGGATGTGTATACTTCTTGAATTGCTATGTAGTATGCCATAATATTACTGTAAGTTATGTGTGCACAATGTAAAGTGTGCATCTGTAAAATTTGTGTTACTTTATTACAGTGCTGCAGCTTACATATTGTCTCTGCAATAGAGTTCATATAGGCTTTGGTTATATTAAGTAGATTTAGAACATATGGTGCACTTTTTATAAGTATAAGTGTATCATGATATCCCATTTATCAGGAAAGACAATTGAAATGTATATAAGGGTGACACTGACAAACTGTTCAACAAAAACTTCATGGGAAAAAAAAAAAAGCTGAGTTAGAATCTTCACTGCGTAATACCTTAAACCTTCTGTGGTGAAGGTCCATGGGATATATCCAAATTCCCTCTTAAGGGCATACCAGTGATTCAGCTATGTGGATTCTGAATACTTATGACTTTTCACTTTTTATTTTTAAAAGTTTCTACTGGTGCATGCAGGCTAATAAAGCCAAATGACTTTTGTTGAGACATACCATGTTTTGCCCTTCTTCTGAGTTTGTCAGTACAGCATAGGTGGATTGCTTGGCTATACTTTGCAAACATAGACCTCATGATCGAGCCTGATATCAATGCCTGAAAAATATCCCAAATAACATCCAAACCAAATCAGGAAAACAAGACAAAACTTTTGTAATTATAAACATTCACCAGTCGAACACATGATAAGCTCATCTTATACAGGCATGTATTCCTGCTGAGATGAACACATCTGTAGTACTGTAATGCATTTCACAGTCACTGACACAATGCCTGGTTCTTATTATCATGACCTGTGCAGAATAGCAAACTCAGATCACACATGTGGGGTAGGGAGAGTTAGAGGTCACGTTATGGGGGAGTGAGCATGTTTGGTTGTGCATCCTGTGCATATGGATTGTAGAAAGGTTTGCACTAGGTTCCCTTTGTTGCGAGTTTATGCCCTTTGGCATCATACTGCACATCTTCGATCTGCCATATGTCAGTGTCAGCCATATGAACCCCTGACATATGCTTGTTTGTCTTGCTACAGCCATAATATGTGGCTTCTGCATACTGCATCACACTATAGTAACTGCAGGAGGTTCACAGGGCCAGCAGTCTACAAACTGGTCAGCTTGTCTGCCAGTCAGCAGTCTTATGTTACCACTGTATCATCCACATCTTCATAAAAAGTCAATGCAGAAGGTGGCACTGCACACCTGCCTGCACATCCTAGTGTAAAGACTTTGACTAAACCACCTAAGCAAAACTCTCTGAAGTGTCTTAGTAGTGTACATGCTTCTGTAATTGAATACTGATAGCAATCTAAGAGGTAATATATCACCACATAAATAATACTAAGGTCTTATTTTATTTTTGTTTCTCTCCCTCTCTGTCTCCATTTTATATTTAATTTGATGTTTGTTGTTTAATTTCTACCCATTTCTGTTTCCATTTTCTGCAGCATCCCATCAGGTGTATGGGATGGCATAATATCTTCACCTGTGGTCTCAATTTTATGATTTTATTGTTTTCTCTGACAACTCTACCACAAGTTTGTATTTTGTCACATGGTCAGAGATGGCAGATGTGGTATGGGAGTTGGAGAATTGGTGGCTAGAGGCCTGCAATGATTACCTGGAAAAGGTCCTCATGTGGCGTCAAGAGTAATATCACTGCCAGGCTCTACCTTCACAGTCTCAGATGGGGTGCGGTCAGGAGGGCAATCAGGGTTCAGACTGAACTTTCCCTGAGTCTAGCCCAGGCAGTTCAGAAGCAGGAGAATTATACCCACCCTGTCCCTATTGTAGTGTTCATCTTCTTTGTGTGTCACCGATGTTTGGATAGCTTAACCATGCTTTCTTAACTATGCATCTCAAACTACCTATCCATCAGTGAGTAGCCCCACTCAATAACTACAGCATGTTACAATGCTTGGTGAAAGCTTATAACCAGGCAGTCATGACCCTGTATTAGTGGGTCAGTAAGCAGGTGTGTCATTTTCATAATCAAAAGCTGTAAAACACAAAGTAGTATTGTTACTTCAGAGGCAGAAGTAAGATTAATGTGGTCAGTCCTCCTTATTGTAATTTTTAATTATCTATGATTTATTGTGGCTTCATTAGCCATTAGGTTCATAGGTTGATAGGTTAGTACTAGGCTATCGGCCCTAGGTCCTATACAAGCCTAGCCATAACAATTCCCTGGATATTTCTTCCCACAATATTTACTTCTCTGGACCCCTGTCTAGCAGGGCGACTGACATGATCCTCGGGGTGAATTTCCTATCTTCCATCCAATCATCAAGGTTCCTTTTGAAGAGGGCCAATGAGGCACTCTGCTTGACATGTATGGGCAGTCTACTCCAGAGTATGGGGAGTCTCTGGGTCAGGAACCTATCCCTCCAGCATGTTTTGTTCATTGTGATGACAAGGTTTAGATCTCTGGAGCGTGTGACTCTGAGGGATTGGGATTTCTTTAAGTGGAGCATGTCCAACAGCTCAGGGTTTGACATGGCCTTGTATGTTAAGCAGAGATCACCTCTGAGTAGACGATATTCCACAGAGTATAGCTGGAGTTTTTTAAGATGGTCAGCATATGGCATCTGCTTTAGGCCTGTGATTCTTTTAGTGAGGTATTTCTGTGGCCTTTCCAGCTGTTGCAGATGTCTTGTGAGGTACATACCAAACGGGATGTTATACTCTATAATGGGTCTAAGGAGGGATGAGTACAGCGGGACAATGACCTTCTTTTTTCTGGATGAAAAGCCCTTAGTGATGAGGTGTGCCACATAGAAGGATTTCCTGACTGTTGTGGCAATGTGGTTATCGAAAGTGAGACCACTGTCCACCTGTGTCCCTATGTCTCTCATCACACTTTCGATGTTTAAGTGTCCTGCCACCTATGTGGTAATTCATGGGTACATGTTTTTTTTCAAAGGGGATAACTATACATTTCTTGGCATTAAGCTTAAGTCCATGGCTCTGGCACGAGGCATCTGTTTCTGTACGGCCCTTTTGTAGAATATCCACATCATTTGGGGATTCAATAATGGCTCCCAGTTTGCAGTTGTCTGCAAACTTTGTTAGCCAGAGTCCCTTAGTGTTGGCCTGTACTTCAGAGAAGTAGATGCCAAACAAGATTGAGACCAGGACTGAACCCTGAGGTACTTCACTTGTCACTTGTCTGGAGCTGGATTTGAGTTGGCTACTTTTACAGTCTGGGTTCTGTCAGTAAGCCAGTTGACAGTCCATCGAGTGACGGAGGGATTTTTGCCCAGCTTAGTAAGTTTATCTATGATTCCAGAGTGGGGGATGGTGTCGAAGGCCTTGGCGAGATCCAGATAGGCTGTGTGGTCTGCTTTACCCTTGTCCACAGCTCTGGAGACTGATTCAAAGAAGTCAATCAGATTCAGGAGGCAAGATCGTCTCTTCACAAACCCAAACTGGGTGGGGTCCAGTGTTTGAAGGTTGCCAATGTATTTGTTTATAAGTTCCATAATAATGCGTTCCATGCCTTTGGAGATCAGGCTTGGCAGACTGAATGGGACAGTAGTTCCCGGGATCCAAGGTGGATCACCCCTTGTAGAATGGGATAACTGTAGCTGGGCGCCACTCAGTGGGCATGAAGCCTGAGGTGAGGCTATGATTAAACATGACACTTAGGTGAGATGCCAGTTCATTTTGTAGTTCATGTAGTACACAGCCTGGGATGCCATCTGATCCCATGGATGCTGTATTCTTAGCTTTGGAGAGTGCGGTTTCTACCTGTGTGGCCATGATTACCGAAATTTGGCAATCTTTTGGTATTGAGATGGGCCCTTTAGGGGGTCAGAGGGGGGTGAAGTTAGCTCTAAATCGATCTGCCAGGATATTGGCAATATCCTTGGGATCAGTATATTTAATGCCATTCTGTTGTAGCTCAGAGCAGATCTGAGCATTGCCATTTAGATTCTTGACATAACTATAGAATGCCTTGTGGTTGTCTTTGGAATCTTTGGCAATTTTATTTTCGTAACTAGCTTTTGAGGATTTTATGAGGGATCTTAGCTTCTTACTGAGGCTGGTGAGGAAGTTTTTTGCATCCTGGGATTTTCCCCTTTTCTGTAACAGTTTCTTCCTTCTGTTGTATAGTTTGTTTATAGCAGGGAACTACCAGATTGGCTTCCTTTTTTTGGAGAAGAGCATCTTGGTTCTATTTGGGATGGCACGATTCATGCACGAGTGGATGTGCTCGTACAGTGCCTTAGTGTAGGATTCTGCAGTTGAACTTTCAGATCCCGTCTGCATGGATGTGATGAAGTTCGTCACTTCTGACTTCAGTAGCATGAAGTTGGCTTTGGAGAAGTTTTTTAAGGCAGTTTCTTTACTGGGGGGTGGGGGTGGGATGTGGATGTCAAGGGTGATTTGCTTATGGTCAGACCTGACCAATGAGGGGGTGACCATTGGTGTGGAGCATCTATCTCCCATGTTGGTAATGACCAGGTCTAGGATATCGAAGCCCCTGTTGGGACAATGGATTAGTTGATCCAGGGGGTTGGAATTTATGAATTCCAAGAACCGTTGGGAAAAGGAGTTGGTACCCAAGTAGTTTTCCCAGTTAATGGCAGGGTAGTTGAAATCATCAAGAATTATGGTGTTTGGTTGTATCTTAATATTTTCCAGTATGTTTAGAAAGGTGTAGTGAGAATCTTGGGGCATGGTGGGGGATTTGTAGCAAGCTACAATTTGGATTGCAGTCTTACCTAGTGTTAGTTGCACCTGGAGAATTTCAGATGCATTGTATTGGGCAACTAGCCTGGAGGTGTGAATACCCTTGGTGAATATGGACACTCCTCCACCTTTAGTGTTTCGGTCTTGGTTTTGTGGCCGAAAAGTGTGGTAAGAGTTGTAGCCTGCTATTGCAGGGGTGCCCTCTGGAGCCTTGAACCAGGTCTCAGTTACTGCACATATATCGATGTGCTCCATTTTTAGGAGTGCCTCGAGAGTGTGCATTTTGAGGTTTAGACTTCTAGCATTGAGTAGCATTACCTTCAGATTTTGCATGCTTGTATCTGTTACGGTGGTGGTTTTATCCTTTGAACCTTACCTAAAAAGGCACTATAGGGGTGGCAAAAGCTTTAGCTAGTAACCTGAATCCCAGGGGTGACAGGTGCAGACCATCTCTGGCAAAGCATCATGGTTTGTTGATCATGTCTTCCCAGGCAGACAGATACTGGATCCCCTTTGAATGACACCAGAAGCTTAGCCAATTGTTGAAGTCAATCATTTTGTCCTTATACTGTGGTATCATTCTGGGCAAAGGCAGGATGCTTCTCAGGGCTAGGGTCATACCTGCCTGGGCCACATCATCCAAGAGCTCTTCCATGTCTCTTTTCATGTAGTCCAGAGAGGTGTGTCTCAAGTCATTCCCTCCAGCATGGACAATGACAGGGTCATATTTGTACTTGTTGTGGAGTGACTTGAGTGCATGCGTTATGTGGCGGATCCTGACATATAACGATGTTCATAGTCAAATTTTGCACTAAATTGTTCTAGTCCAGTTATCCACTGTGATTAGAAAATGGAAATTTATTTATTTATTTGTTCGTTCATTTAATTGTTTATTTCAGTTTACCGGCTAAGTGGACTGATCAGTACTCTTCAGCCATGACCCAGGCACCATGGTACAAGACACAAACAGAAAATTATACATAAACTAAAGAAAACATAGAGCTGTACATAGTACAGTAACAAAGTAGAAATAGTATATTTGTATGTCATTTACAATTATGAATGCAAGTGATATTATTTTTATTATTATTTATCATCTATTAAACATTCATCAACCAATAGGTTTTTGTTAGAAGTATATCTGTACAAGAAAGATGTGACCACAGCATGAGCTGCAGGAAATATCCATTGCTTGGAAGCAAGAGTATTTGGTGTCATTGAACATTTGTTGTTTCTGTTTGTTTCTAAAAAAATGATGTGCCTCTTTCTGCCTCACTTCTGGTAGTCAATTCCAAGCAGCTGTGCCTAGCTTACAGATAGCTCTTTTGCCTGTGAAGGTTTTATAATTAGGACTAATGAGGGTAATGCTATATTTTTGGCTATCTCTAAGTTGTGTAGTTAAGCTCCTTGATTTGTAATTGTGTTTTTTTTTGGGGGTACCCCATTTTTAACAGCTTGTAAATTTGATAGCTAAGAAGAAATGCAAATATGTCATTTACAGGTAGTTATTTACACTGCTGTGGTAGTTGACAGTTGTGAGTTTGGGTATTTCATGAACAGCAAATCTGCAGATTTTGTTTATACTAGTTTGTAAATAATCATCAAACTTTTATGTGAACCTGATGTCATCAGCAGTTAATGTTCCAATTCATAACATAACATAGTCAAAGAAGGACTTGAATTTACAAATTGTATTTGCCATTATGGGCTAGATGTGTCATTTAGTAATGGCAAAATAAATTCAGGATTTGAAGGAGTGCCAGCAAACATATCTTTCATTATGGAGAAGATTATTAAAAACTGGCAGATGATGAAACACTTGTAGACATTGGTGCAATCAGTGAATAGGTCTTCTTTCATAGCAGAAGTTGCTCTATGAAAACATTCTTGTATGACATCATTTGGACACAAATCTGCCTGTATGCATGGCGCTGTCCCAGGTTACAGTACAAGTAATGGTCAAATTTAAAAAGTGCGTGAAATGCTTAATTAACCCTGAAGGATTCCTCAAGTGACCTGTCTTGGTGAGGAGTACTTGTCTTAGATTTTTGATTTCGACCTGCAGAACTGTATAGTATCTCCTGCTCCAAAAGAAAGATTTTGCATTTTGCTAAGCACCTTTGAGTGATTTATGGGGTCAAATGCCTTTGTAATGTCAAAAAGATGGCTTCATTTACTTTATTAAATTTGTATTCCTTAATGTTTGGTGCAGCTGTCCTAATTTCTCTGCACTGACCTGAATTTAGTTTGACTGCTTGGGAGTAAGTCATACTTGCTCAAGTGTGTATCCAGTAGCTACCTTATCCCATGTGCTGCAGACAAATTTATTTGGAGAAAAGAATTATGACAAAGTTATGACTGTCTGATGGCTTGTCAGCCCTTGGATTAAGGATAACAAACAGATACTTGTAGTGGTCTGAAATATATCCTAATGTAAGGGGACCATGAAATGCACACGCCAAGAATGGTACAGATAGTTCAGCACTTGTTTTCATTACAAATCCGGTAGTGACTCATGTCAGTCCCTGACATCTCATATATTTGGAGATGAGTCACGGCTCTTTCACTTTGGCAATCCTCACATCCCTCAAAAGGAGGAAGTGCAGTATTAACAATTGTATTTTGCCACAATTTGGTAGGAAAGCTCTGCTTAAAGATCTCATATAGAAAAATTAGGCATGTAATTGAATAAAAATTTTTCTGAATTAGAAGTCACCATTTCTCTTACATCCCCAAAGCTAGTGAACTGTGACCTTCCAGAATTGTCTATAGTTCTTGTGAGTGCAGAGCTGGGTGGTAAATAGGTTTTATGCATTCGACCTCCTCTTGTATAGACTGCAAATAATGATGTTTAAGTAAAAGACCTTAAGAGTGAGCGTGTTTGCATTTCTTTCACTAACATTACACAAATGAGAGCACATATTGTCTTACTGAGTCATTTGTAGCTCAGTCATCTGACTGTCTGCTGTCAAAGTGGGTGGTGCTTATTCCGATAAGTACACAGGGTATTACTAATGTGGTCAGATAAACAGAGCACCAGCAGCATGTGTGAGAGTCATAAGCACTTCCTGCTCTGAGACACTGAGATGTTCCTCAGTTGTATGATAAGAGCTGAGTATCTGCTTATTCACTATAACCAGAAGGAGGGGACAGATGAATAAACATTAATGACAGTATTCATTATACTGAAGTGGCTTAGCCTTTCATAGTTGGTTGTGAGAATGCCAACAAACAGGAAGTGATTAAATATTTTGTAAATAGATATCATGAGTTCTTGCACTACTTGATGATTCAAAAGAAATTATGACCATGTAGGAAGCAGTCCATGTTAGCAGATTGCTAAGTGAAGTTAACATCTTCTAAGATGACTAGGTTTCTCTGCTTCATTGAAAAGGAGATGATGGCCAATCGAGAGTTTTTTTGTAATGCAAGGTATTAGAAAGGCTAGTATGGAAAGGAGGTTTGGCAGATTTCAATCATTCTTATATAAGTATTTCCAGAGCCGTAGCTAGATTATCTGGTGTCTTGGGCACTTCCACTGACTGATAACACTGAGATAGGGAAATAGGTCTTCCAGACAATCAGAAACAAAAATGAATGAATGAATGAATGAATGAATTAATTAATTAATTAAAACCTGTCACACTATTTGCAGTTGCTCTGCTTCAGGGATTCCATTATAATTCATTTTTATTCACAGACTAGGAATGAATAAAATCCTCACTGCTCAAGCTAATTGCCCAAATCTGGTAGGTCAGTAAGCATGGTGGTAAAAAATGTGATTCAGAGATAAATGTATCTACAATGGGAAAGTCCTCAGTTTTGGCTCATTGCCATGTCTCTAATTTAAATGTGGCACTGTCAGGCCAGACCTCACTGACATTTTCCTTAGTGAACCATGCATTAGCAAAGCCCCCTCCCCACAGCAGAAACACACACACACACACACACACACACACACACACACACACACACACTCATATTGTTTAACAATCAAGTCCCCCACACTACTCCCTCATACTAACAGAAACAATCACCTGTTCATTGATATGCAGGCTCATACACACACTCGCATGTGTATAAACAAACACACACATGCATGCACATGCACAAATAAACACACACACACATCCTTGTACATGCCTTAGTTGTTTTTGTTTGTTTTTACTAGGGAAGCATGATTTTTAAGCGCTATAGTTAGCAAAGAGAAAGGAAATGTCAGGTCCATGTAATTGCTTCTGCTGCAGTTGCTTGTTCAGGTTCTTTTATATTTATTTATTCTTTTGTTGTACTTTTCCTGCTTACTGGTCACTGCTTTTCTAGGTCCTGCAACTAGCAAGAGAAAAGGAAATGACAGCTCAAATAATATTTCAGTGTCAATGGACAATTTCATGTTGGAATACACACTCTTCCTCTTACTGGGCTCTCCTCTTCTTATACATTAATCCCATCCCACCCCCTTGAAACATGAATTATCCAGTTGAGACCTCTTATGTCCCTAACCTGTTTTATATGGATGAAGTACTTCTCCTGATTATTGGTCACTGCTTTTTAAGACCTGCAGTTAGCAAGAGTAAAAAAAACGGCAACTCAAATGACCCTTCAGTGTCAGTGCGCAGATTTTATGTTGGAATTGACACTCTTTCTTCTACTGGGCTGTCCTTATACATTAATCCCATCACCTGTCCCCCTTTGAAACATGGATTATTCAGTCGGGCTCACCTATTTTCCTAACCTATTTGTAAGAATGAATATTGCATGACAGAACATGTGAGACAGAACTAATGGTTAAGAGGTGCAATGTAACTCATAATTATCAACATTGTGGAAAATAGGAAAACAACTTGGAATTCCAAATCTATCAACAGAAGCAACAAGGCTTTATTTTAAGGGAAGAGAAAATCTTGGAATTGGTGGATAATTTGATTCATAGATTATGTTAGCTAAGGCTCTCAAATATAAAAAAGAGAGGTACACAATAATGACTGATAAGGATTATAGGGGAAAATAAATGTCTGTAAGGGGTTGTGAGACCTGACATCAGTGGCAGAGTGCTCTAGACCCCATAAAGGTTTATTATTTCCCTATGAAGCTCAGCCAGAAGGCATTATTACACCTTGCACACATCCTTTTTGTGTTTAAAATTGAACTTTTGTTGTATGTTTTTAATGTTAAAGTACAGCTTGTATGTTTCTTGGTGTTTTTAGGAAACATAGATCCTTTTAATCTTTACTTATAGTGGAATAGTTCACATTTTTTTACAAAAGTCTAGATAATAGTTAGAAAATATATGCATCTGACTACAGATCCAGAAGAGTATTTGTTTGAGAATGTGTGTTTGAGATTGTGACTGTATATGTTTCTCTGTGTTTGCGAGCATGAGTGTTTGTGTGTCTGCATGTCTGTATGCCCCTGAGATTGTGTATGCGCATGTGCACATGCAGATGTTTGTGTTTACATTTGTGTGTGTGTGTGTGTGTGTGTGTGTGTGTGTGTGTGTGTGTGTGTGTGTGTGTGTGTATGGGTCAATATATATATATATATATATATATATATATATATATATATATATATATATATATATATATGGGTCAACTTCACATAACTGAACATCCAAATGCTTGACTTTCATATGGTCGAGACTGAATGTTCGAAAATGTGGAATAAAAAAGTAAACAACAAAAAAAACTAAAGAGTGCTAGCAGGGAGGCAAGGTACCCTGCTCCCCCTACCTCACGCTATTTAAATATACCAACTCCGAGATCGCACTACTTTGCAGTAAAGGGAAATCTTCATTTTCCGCGCTCTTTGGAGATCCTCATTCAGACCGTTCAAGCTTTTAAAAGTTCGATCATATGGTCTTGGCCATACGAAAGTTGATCTTTTAAAAGTTTGACCATCTGAAGGAGACCCATATATATATATATATATATATATATATATATATATATATATATATATGTGTGTGCGTGTGTGTGTGTGTGTGTGTGTTGGTGTGTTTGTGTGCTTGTGAAACTGTGCATTTCTATGACGGATGTGTGTGCATGTGTTTATGTGTGCATGTATATTTTAGACTAATTCCCATAAACAATGTTTAGCATTGTAGAACATATCTGACCGACTTGTGAAATTCTGTTTTGCATTTTCTCAGCCAGAACACAGATTTTAACAGCATGGCACCATTGTTAATAAACACTATTTTGAAATACCCAGAGTGTAATTCTCTGACTAGGGCTGTAACATGTTTTTTTTTTGTTTTTTTTTCAAGTGGAGCTATCGCATACTGTATTTCCCTTTGTAGTAATCAAAACTAAACATACAATATTAAAAAAATGGAAAAGAAACATTTGACATTGTAGTACTTTTTTGACTAGTCTGGATCTAGGACATTATTCTTTGCATTTTATGAGATAGAAACACATCAACAATCTAGCGCTATTCTATGTTAAAGAACGGGTGACCTATAGATCAACACCTTGACTGGAGAATGAATGTTGTCAGGCAGGGTGTTAATGCTTCACGTCAGCTATCATAATGGCCACCATTATTTTATAATTGCTAAGCAGCATTTTTGCTGTTTAGCGAATGTAAAATAAAATAAAAGAAAATTTAAAAAAAAGTGTGTGTGTGTGTGTGTGTGTGTGTGTGTGTGTGTGTGTGTGTGTGTGTGTGTGTGTGTGTGTGTGTGTGTTTATGTCTTTTTGCATGAGCGTATTCGACTGAGACATTTTTTACACTTGCTAAGCAGAACATTTGCTGTTTAGCGAGTATAAAAAAGTATGTGTGTGTGTGTGTGTGTGTGTGTGTGTGTGTGTGTGTGTGTGTGTGTGTGTGTGTGTGTGTGTGCATGCATGTGTGTTTATGCATGCTTGCGTGTATGACAGTGGAAGTGTGTGCATGTGAGTGTGTGAGAGAGAGTGTGAGCAATCGAGCAGTGGCAGCAGCAGTTGAGTTTTGCACACCTCTTTACCTCTTAGCTCAAGATATCATCATAAAGCCTAAAATAAAGGGGGGGGGGCAAAGGCTCAGAACAGATTTTAAATATTGCTGTTATAAAATTGCAAAGTTTCTATAATGACAGGGTTTATGTGAGTATATATATTCTGAAGTGCAACTGTGTGTGTGTGTGTGTGTGTGTGTGTGTGTGTGTGTGTGTGTGTGTGTGTGTGTGTGTGTGTGTGTGTATGACAGTGAGTGAGATCTAACAACCATTGGCAGCAGCAGTAAAGACGTTTGCATACCTCCCGACATCTTAGCTGAAATAAATCTAAATAAAGCCTAATATAAATGTGAACAAAGGCACAACAATTGGAGCATACATATTGTATTCATATTGCTCTTATAAAATTAGAAAGTTGCTTAAATAATAAGAGATGTATTTGCATGAATTTTCTGAAGGAAATAAAATCTGAAACTCAAATGTATGTCGTTATTTAGTGACTTCAATCCCCAATGATCGGCAGCAAGCCACACATTTTTAGGAGTAAGGGGTCAAAATATAAAGTAAATATATGGATATTTTTTAACACATTATACTTTGGATGTAAAACTACTTCCTCCAACACCATTTACTTTCACTACAGCAAGTAAGAAACACTAGGCAGAGGAACTATTTTGCATAAAAATATATAAAAAATGTATAGTAATAAAAAAAGTAAGCAAATAATACACAACAATTTTACAGACAGTTCATTCTGTAAGTGCAATAATGATCTCCAGCATGTGTGATACTATGCAAATAATACCCTTCCGGGGGTATAGAGGCCCCCCCCGATGCCACATAATACCCCCTGGGTGGATGTTATTTACAAAGTAATACACACCCTGCTGGGCATTATTGCTTGTGCAACACATGCTATTCTGTGATATCCAAACAGTTCTTCATTGAATGGAGCTTAAACATGGTGGTCTGTTATCAAGCTATGATGTTTTCTGTCACACTTTATCTCAACAGTCAAGTTATAAAATATGTACACACACACACACACACACACACACACACACACACACACACACACACACACACACACATACACGCGCACACACACACACACTGACCCAGACACAGAAGTTTGTTCATTTGTTTGATAATATTGAAACTGCTAGTTAATAGCAATTTTTTAATAATTTGAAGTTTTGTGGTTTGTCAGTTGTTTTGAAAGCTAACAAAATAGCTGTCAAACTGTGGCTACAAAGCTCAGCAATTCAGCCTGATCATTTATAAACAAGAATATGGGGCTTGGTATTGGGAGGTGGCAAAGTCTTTCAAATGTTTACTTTAAAATCAGCACTAGCTATGACTGGTGTTCATCGTTGTTTGCACAAATGTGGTAGGGGGGATCTGTGGTTTTTGTCAGTGAATGTAGCTGAAGTGCAATTCATAGTGACCTTTTATGCTAATGAGCAATGCCTTAAGTATAATGACATGTAAATGAGAAATTTTGCAAAGCGGCATATGCTAATGAAGTGTTCTTGTGATTCATAGTCCAATATCCACACCATATGCACATCCATTGCTAAAAGCATTGATGCACCTCTGATATTTGCTTTGCAAACTATGAACTTACCCTCAGCAATCCCTATACGAGATTGTCCAGGTATGCACAAACACTAAAAAGACACCAAAATGAACTATTTTCGCCAGTGATACCTTCAGTCCATTGTCCAGCTATGCACAAGCACTAAAATGACACAAAATAAATTATTCTTTCCAGCGATAACTTCAGCAGTCTGATTATGTATACACAAGCACTTCAGTCACACAAAAATGAACTATATTCCCCAGAAATCCCTTCACTAGTTTGACCATGTATGCACAGGCACTGCAGTGACACAAACTTGAATGATTCTCCCAAATCCCCTTTTTTGGTTTGACAGTGTATGCACAAGCACTGCAGTGACACCGACATGAATGATTCCCCCAAATCTCCTTTTTTGGTTTGACAGTGTATGCACAAGCACTGCAGTGACACCAACATGAATGATTCCCCCAAATCCCTTTAATGGTTTGCCCATGTATGTACAAGCACTTTGCTGACACAGAAAATGAATAATCTTTCCCAACAATCTCATCAGTAGTTTGTTCATGTATGCACAAGCACTTCACTGACACATAAATGAATAACCTTTCCGAGCAATCCCTTACACTTTAATTACACCAAAATGAATGGTTCCCCCAGTGATCCCTTCTGTAGTTTGATAAAAGAACTAAGACTAACTTCTTATCCATTTTGACATATTGTGTAAGAATCCCAAATCCTATAAAATTACCAAGCAAAATTATCAGCCCCCTCCAATTCCATCACTATATCCCGCTTACTGTAACTGTACAATCCTATTAGCTAGGTAATGCATTCTATAAAAAAGGCACTGCATCTTGCTCATATTACATGCCCTCCTTTAAAGAACTATTTTTCCATTTCTCTGATGGCCCCATCCTTAAACTTACCTCAGTAACATGTTTATTCTCAAAGATATTTGTGTAAATTCTTTCTTCAGTACTGGAAAAAATTTACATCCATTCGTCTAATACTCGGTTTATAAAATATTAATGTTAGTCACCTCAGGGGTTCCTTGTCTTCTTGCAAAGATCAGGCCAGGGAATTAATGTCCTCATTTATCTAACCTCATTGCTCTTACGGTTCTTACGCAATGACCCTACTATGCAAACATCTGTTGTAATCGTGAGCATGCTCACACAAATGTATTTTTGTAATTATTGTACGTATAGTATTGCAGTACCCGCTTATAAGTGTAAGACTGGTCTACAGGAATGATAATCATCAGGCCAGAGAAATTGTTGAGTAGCACATTTTCGCTATGCAAAAATGGCCTTAAAAATAAAATCAAAGGTGATGCTCTGTAATATAGATTTCAGGAAGTTAGACAAATAGGTAGGCCTTTGAATGACTAAAGTTGCATCCTCCTTTCGCCAAGTAATATTGGATAGGATAAACTGTGCAACATAATTTGATTTATTTCTATTTTTTCTTTTTGTATTATGTCGGTAATGGTATTGTATTCTAAAATAATAACAGTAGATGTTAACAAACATGTTATGCAATGGATATCAAATTAGTAATATGAAAAAAGGGAGAGTAATATTACCCCTAGCAAACAAAAACTATGGTAACATATTCTGATACAGTACATTTTCAGACTGCAAGCTATATATATATATATATATATATATATATCATTGATATGCAGGCTCATACACACACTCGCACGCATATAAACAAACACACACACATGCATGCACATACACAAGCACACACACACACACACACACACACACATCCTTGTATATGCCTTAGTTGTTTTTGTTTTGTTTTTACTAGGGAAGCATGATTTTTAAGAGCTATAGTTAGCAAAGAGAAAGGAAATGTCAGGTCCATGTAATTGCTTCTGCTGCAGTTGCTTGTTCAGGTTCTTTTATATTTATTTATTCTTTTGTTGTACTTTTCCTGCTTACTGGTCACTGCTTTTCTAAGTCCTGCAACTAGCAAGAGAAACGGAAATGACAGCTCAAATAATATTTCAGTATCAATGGACAGTTTCATGTTGGAATACACACTCTTCCTCTTACTGGGCTCTCCACGTCTTGTACATGTATGTATGTATATAGCAATGTAGCAATTGTCTCATGCTGTCAGACAACTAGTTAATTAAAAAGATAACACTATATGTGAGGAATGCAAATAAACAATTTCCTTGGAAGTAAAAATGTTGCATACAAATGAGATTGTCAGGAATACCTACACTACATCAGCCATACTCACCGCTCACCACACAAATACGCATTGTGTTATGTATTATACTGGGGAGTTTAAAAGAAACATTCCCAAATCTCAAAGCTCTCCAAGGTCATCTAACAGCAACACTTCTCCTCAGCAATCACTAAAACGGGCACCAAAAGCAACACCAAACATCTCCCATGAGCCTACACCCAATCATCCTCCAAGAGCAAAGCCCATAAGACAAGCATATGTTGTTGTTGCTCTTCTTTTGGCTTTTCCCAGTTAGGGGTTGCCACAGAGGAACTCCGGTCTGCTAATTATTGGCAGTAGATTTTTACAGCACCGACATGCTAGCTCGATGCCCAACCTTCAAATAAGGCACGCCCTTTCATGCATGTCTTTCGAATGCCACTTGACCAAGGGGAGGACATGCAGACTCCACACAGAAGGCACTCCAGCCGAAAATTGAACAGGAGAACCTCTTGCTGTGAGGCGACAATGCTACCGCTGCACCACCGTGGCTTCAAACCATAACACAAGCATATACTTTACCTAAAACTCTTTTCATTGTGGACTCCTTTATGTGATGCACAGATGCTCCACTCACTAGGATAGATAAGGAGAAAATAATAGTTAGTTACCTATTTGGAGCCAGGGTCTGAAATATCACACATGTACTCAGATCACTGCACATCAGGTACCAATATGATTCCATCATAATCAATGTGGGTGTAAATAACCTGAGATGTACCTACTGAAGTATATGAAAAGAGACATAATGCATCTCTCAGAATATGTAACACAGATCAGTATGAACCTTGCATTGAGCAGCACTCTACCTTCACCAAGGATGATGCAACAATATGAACATCAAATGATTGGTATTAATAATTGGCTTAGTTTCTGGTGTCACTCCAAGGGGATCCAATATCTGTTAGCATGGGAGGACATAGTCAAGAGACCATGTTGCTTTGCCAAGGATGGGCTGCACTTTTATCCACCACTTACAGCTTTTTTTAAGCAATGCCATGAAGACAAAACTACCAACATATGTACCACCTCACAGCACAATGCTTCCTAGACTTTATTAACACAAACATCCTAGAACAGATAGTGCACACTCCAACCAGAGGATCAAACATACTGGATGTGGTACTCTCCAAAATGGGGAAATGCTGCACCCTCTTCCCCCATGTTACAGCATCACTCTTGCATTTGGATCACAAAGCTGCTTCCTTTGAAGTAAAAATCAACATGAAAAATTCAGCTAAATCTGTAACCATTCTAAGGCAAACTACATCCTATTAAGTGACAGTTAATCAAAATTCAAGGCTCCACCTAACCCCAAGACCACAGCTACCTATGTAGAGTCCCTACAGAAACGTGAGTGGCTACATACAGGCTGCTGTATTTACCAGAAGTAAACCCAAAATAAACAATAAAAACTAACTCCAGTAGTGGAATCCTCACCTAAACAAGGTATATAGTAAAAGAAGAAAACTCATGGCCAAAATCAGGAAAAGTAGCTCCCTTAAAGAAAAGTGCTCTCTTCAAAAACTTAACAAGAAATTAAGAGGTCTAATTAAGTCCAACAAGGTCAACTATGAGGTCAGGATAGCCTCACAGTCTAAGGACAATCACAACGCCTTCTTCAGCTATGTCCGGAACCTTAGAGGTAGCAAGCAGCAGTGTACTGAACTATTAGTGAATGGTACCACCTTCAATGATCAAGGTGATGTAGCCTATCTACTGGCAGATAAATTCAGCTCAAACTTCACCCCCACTGCCCCTATCTCCACCAGGTGAAAGCTCCTCCAACATACTACTCCCACCTGTTAGCAGGGACCAGGTAATGGCAGCACTCACTAAAGCCAAGAACACTGCCTCCATGGGTCCTGACAACAGTTGCTTCCTGAACTGTCTAAAACACAACCTATCAGGACCTCTTGAGGTATTCTTCATCTACGGCTTTGAAACAGGCTACATTCCAAGTGAATGGAGGACTGCAGCAGTCATTCTTCACAGCAACGGTGTACCATCAAATAACCTAGGAAACTACAGGCACTTCAGTCTAACAGGCCTAATATGCAAAGCTATGGAATGAATAATCATGGTGGCCATGTCTACTTAACCTGGCAAAGTTCTTTGAGAGAATTACCAAGGCAAAGAATGAGGGCAAAACAGTGTGTGCTGCTTATCTTGACTTAGCCAAGACATTCGATGCAATACCCATCTCAGCTATGACTGACAAGCTGTCTGAGCGAGGCATAAATCCCTACCCACAGGATTGCTAACTGCCTCACTGACAGTACCCAAGGAATCAGGATGGATGATACCACCTCCACCAACAGACCAGTCACCTGCGGAGTACCTCAGTGCTCCATGCTGGACCATCTCCTGTTTGGCATCTACTTCTTAGAAGTCAAGGTTAACATGCAAGTCTTCTGACTCACCAAATTCACAGATGACTGTAAATTCTGAGGTTTTATAGATTCCCATCAAGACACCAACATCTTGCAAGAGGTTTGAACACAGACAAATGACTGGCACCAAAGCCATGGCCTAAAACTCAGTGCAAAAATGCATTAAAATGCCCTTTGGGAAACTGTCAAACTAAGTTAATTACTCCATCAGTAAAACATCCCTAAGAGCTGACCCAATAGTAATGGATTTGAAAACATATGTAGACAGCAAAAGACAAGAAGAGAATCATTTTATGCTGCCCAACTTGTAGGTAAGGGTATGGCACCCAGGTTTAAGGAAGTTTTAGTACCACTCCACTCAGCTCTTATCAGATCTATCATTTAATACAATGCCCCTTTGGCATGTAGGTCACCAGACACTTGCAACAGCTGGAACGGACGCAAAGGTTTCCCATCAGGATAATTCAGGGCATGAATACCCTGTCCCACACTGATCACCTAAAGGCTCTGTCTTTCAACTTAGTCTCCTACAAATTGATGAAACAGAATGTTTGTCTTGCTTACATGTCTTCCTCAGACCCAGCCCTGATGGCTCTGCTGCACATATGTACAGCAAATAGCACCAGAAACACTAGATTTGAGAGTCTGTATTTTTCTTGTGACATAAACAAAGTGCAAAATATGGCTTTAGGTGATTTGGTCATGTAATGTCATTAAATGGGCATGGGTATTTGTCAGTGACAAGTGGGTTGAGGATCCTGCTTACTCGATGTACTCCAGGGACCCATGTAAATGCTGGGAGGGGTGTATATGCCCCTACTGGTCAGTCTGTGCCCACCATAAACCCCAGCAGTCCTGGATCAATAAGCTAATGGCTGTACAGTGTCCAATTGTCCAGCCTGGGTTACCTGGCATAGCTCTGTTAAGCGAAAGCTGGATGTAAAACCAATCAACCTGCCAAACATGAACCAAGAATTGCTCCACTCATTGTAGGTTCACTAACAAGACAGAGGTTGGATGTGGATGACATGATGGTATGGAATAGGCTGGACATCCTAGGTATCCAAGAGACAAGATGGAAGGGTAATGCAGCAAAGAAACTTGGCTTGGGATCCAGACTCTACTACTCAGGAGGAGGACAGGCTAGAAAAAACTGTGAAAATTGTGGTGAGGGAGAGGCTTTAGAAGGTAGAGAGAGATACCATTAGAAACAGTGACATACTCTTGCCAATCAAACTCCATTATAATGATAGGGCAGTATTCATAATCTCAGCCTATGGCCCAGAGCAGGGTTGTGATAGTGAGGTAAAGAGTACATTCATACAGCAGTTGCAGGACTTACTAAATAAAGTAGGACAACAGGAAATGGTGATGATGATGGGTGTCCTGACTGCACATATCGGGGTAGACAGAACATGATATTAGGACTGACTGGGTCCACATGGGTGGGACAACAAAAATCATAGGTGCCGGAAGCTGTTGAAGACGGGGGGGACGGGACGGCAGGAGGGGCACATGTATGTACATATACTCGCACAAATATATATTGACATGTGTATATATATATATATATATATATATATATATATATATATATATATATATATGGGTCTACTGCTTAACATCGAAAATACACTTCTCCGAAATTAAGCAGTAGACCCTACACTTCAGCGAAAGTCCACTTAAACGAAAGTGTACTTTCACTGAAATCTACTACCTAAAAAAAAAAAAAACAGTAAAACGTGTTTTTGCAAGGGGCAAACCCCCCTGCACCCCCATTTGGGGGGCTGTACCCTACACCCCCCCCTACTTAAATATACCAACTCCGAGATTGCACTACAGCAGGGAAAAGGGAATATTTCCATTCTGTGCTATAGTGTGCCTGCCGAAGTCAATGTTTGAAGTTTCACTACTTCGAACAACTGGACTCGGTAAAGTGGAGTTCGAAGTAGTGAAACTTCGAACAAATTGACGGAACCAATATATATATATATATATATATATATATATATATATATATATAAACATATATATATATATATATATATATATATATAAACATATATATATATAGATATAGATATAGATACACACACACACACACACACACACACACACACACACACACACACACACACACACACACACACACACACACACACACACACACACACACACACACACACACACACACACACACGCACATACACACACAGAAACATGGCACAGGTAACTGACTTTGCACAATTTGCAAATGCAAGTCTTATCACAGCAGGATAAAAGACCTTTACACAGTTTAATCCCTCGGGCCAATCAGGTTAAAACACAGTAAGGCTTCTACCAGAAGTTTCCAACTTGGATGGATTTCATTCCTTGGAAATAAGTTCACTAACCCTGAAATGTTCAACAAAATACAGACCAAAGTGCACAACACAAAAAAAGTTGCATAACTACTAACATATAATAATACACTCTCTTCGTTCTCACACTGCATTCTTACAGAAAAGCCCCCAAACCAAGAATCGGCAAACAGCAATTACTATCCAAAGTTATAAGATCAAGGGTTCACAGATTTATAGGAGGTCACTATTGCTAAAGGACATAGGTCGGACCTTTACCAGGCTAGCCATGTTATACCCATGTTCCCACAAGCCGTTTTCCTTTTGCCTAGACTTCTGAGAAATACATTTGCAAATAGTAAAGGGTCCAGCATAAATCCATAATCCCATGTAGTAGTAACATAAACACACAAAAGAAAAAATAACTAATAAATGAAAACTGTAGTGCTGTGGGGTTAAATTCCCCCAAAGACTGCTTCATAGTTTCTCATGTATGCACGACCACCAAAATGAAACAGTTCCCCTAATGATCACCCCCTCAGTAGTTTGACCATGTATGCATAAAAAGCAAATGGCATTAAAATGAATCATTTGCCCAAAGTTCCCTTAAGCAATTTGTCCATGTTTGCAAAAACACCAAAATGAGACATTTTCCCAAATGACCTGTTCAATAGCCTGCCCATGGGCCATGCATGCATGGAAGGAGCAAATGACATCAAAATTAATCATTTCCCCCAAGGATCCCTTCTGTACTTTGTCCATCCTTGTTGGCACAAGTATAGAAATTAAACATTTTTTCCCAACAACCCCTTCACTTTGTGTATGTAAGCACAAGAATTAAGCAATGAAATGACACATTTTCTCTAATGACCCCTTCAGTTACGTTTGTCTATGTATGGACAAGCACTAAAATGACACATTTTCTCCAATGACACGGGACCTTCAGTCAGGTTTGCCCATGTATGCACAAGCACTAACATTGAAACATTTCCCCTAACAATCCTCTCAGCAGTGTTACCAACTGTCAGAGACAAAAATGCGCTAGATTTTGTGACCCCCCCTGCCCCCCCAAACCAGTTGCAACAGTCTATTGACATTTTAATTTAAACCATACATATCGCTTGTTAGAAAAAATATAATATAAATGTTTACAGTCTATAATTTCCAACATGCACTCAGATTCCCTTTGCAAAACACCAGCCAATGTCTAATGATCATTAATATTATGCTTCATCCAGTGGTAGTTTTGGATTCTACCAATGAATCTAACCACGTATATTCAACCAGAGAATGGTGACACCTAAATGTCTCTCTTTACGATAAGTTACAACACAGACATTAATGAATGACTACATATTCTGCAAAGTATGGATTCACAATAAAGCTTTGTTTGCAAAGAACAGTGTTGATCACAACACATG
This sequence comes from Protopterus annectens, assembly GCF_019279795.1. Lineage (NCBI taxonomy): Eukaryota > Metazoa > Chordata > Ceratodontiformes > Protopteridae > Protopterus > Protopterus annectens. Next base: position 1,681,264,558 of record NC_056737.1, read on the forward strand.
TTGCGTGGTCTACCCAACCGTGTGCCAAAATAATAGTATTAGCGAACCCTTAAAGTAATCGGATGGTGTTCTCTCAAGTAAAAAAGTCAACTGCATGGCAGCACAAGCCAGCGGGTGTTTTCTTTTTTTTGACAGCACAGTACAACAATAATCACATCCAGTAACTGTAGTGACACACCAGCCCCCTCCCCCAGCCCCGAGCACAATAATGCACAGTATTGATAAATGTTACAGCTATCAAAATACACACAATGAAAATGCAAGGAGTCCAACAAAGAATATTAAAAAAGAAGATACTTTTAGAGTGACGTTAAAATGTTTACCCCCCCCCCCCTCACAGTTTTACAAAAGTGCACACATACACACCTGAAGAATCAAAGAGGTCACAGCAAGATTTAAAGTACAACTATGCAACTCAAGATTGCTGTAACGTGGCCTGCTACCTATAACTTGTAGGTCATACTTTCTTCTAGAAAGACATATTTACATCATTAGTATCCCTTCAGTTAACTAGATTAAAATGTAAATCCAGTGGTAACAGATACTTTGAGTATACTACAAAGCACTCAAATGTTGAGACCTAGAGCACTGGTGCTGGACCAAAGAAATAATATAATTATCAGGCTTAGGGTTGTTTACAAAACAAAGCATATTATTTGACTTGGAGCCTATACAAACTTTTAGCCTTATCAAGGTAGATAGACCTACATTAGAATGCCACCAAGACAGTATCCACAAGCACTGGCTTTGAAGGTAGAATGTGCTCAAGCCTCTTCCTCCTACTCAAGATGATGATTACCCTTCTTCAGTGAAGGAGGGGAAAGGTGCTGCTGACTAATCCTTGGAGGATTTCAAAATCCAGAATGTTTACCCAAAAGAAGTATCAGAAAGAGCTGTATTATGACTTATCTAAGTGATTCTGAGGGAGAAGAAAGACTAGTTGCTAAACACATCGAGACAAAGCCTGTGCCTCTCCCATGGGGATAGTACATGAGAGGAAGCATATACACCCAGTGCAGTGGGAACTGCATGTAGGAGGCAGTGCTACTCAGCAAAAAGGCCTGCACAGTGCACATTTCATTCAGTCTATATTGCTAATTATGTTCTTCATTATCTGAATGGTCATCTCTCACCAGATATTGATTAAGCTGTGAAGATCCAACACAGAGGAGTCCCCGAGATAAAACCGAAATGAGAGGCCTTGGGGATACAGCTCTACTCCTTTGTGTGAGCTTCTGATTAAATACCTCAGGCCACAGTTCAACTTCAGAACCATAGTATTTGTCGTATACGTGTTGATAGAGTTTGCAAAGTATCAAGATGAACAAGTTAAGAGTGCTTTTCTGCAGACTGACTCAGAATGCAAGGCAACATGACACACCAGTCTCAGTAGCACAATCTCACTTAAAAACAAAATGAAACAAAAAAAAACAGATGTCTACTAAAAACTTCACATGCATTTACAGCTTTAACATCTCATTTTACAACAGTCAAAAAACTTTATATGTTACATTATATGCAATTCAATACATACCATTGTATACCTATGCTGTGTGTGGCAAGATACACTGATATACTAAGCAATTCAGTTTGATCTGAAAAAAATGCATATTTTAAATGTATACATCTTGTACAGTCACTACAATTTCCTTAAGCAACCTGAAGATAAAATGTAACTCGTTATCGATAAAGAATATGTCACCTGAGCTGAATTCAATTTCAGTAGATAGTGATGATTTCTGTAGCTCGGGCAGTGTAGCTAATTCCCTTGAGTCTTGACTCTCAAACTTATGTTTCCCGTTTCTTCTATATACATGAATGTCAGCACCTTGAACCACATATGATCCAGAATGTCCTGTGAGATTATCATAGAGCCTGAAACAATGGTTTACTGTGGCAAACTAAATGAATGCTAATTTTGGTCTACATTCCTCTTCACGGGTTTCTTTTTTTATACTATAAAAGCTTGGCTGATCCTAAATAGTTAAGCTTTGGTTTGCATTATTTTTTCTGCAAAAGTCCAAAAGCAGTTTGTTTATTGTCAAGTATTAAGGAAAATAAGGTAGAAAGTTTATACTTATTTCGTCTACTCTGACAAAGATGATAGAAAAAAACAAAAAGCCTTTCCTTTCATTGGTGCATTTCTACATTCAAAACACAGCAGTTCTAGTCCACAACCTTTCCTTGTATAAGCTTTAGCTTGCTCTGATTTCTCAGCAGAGATTGTAAAGTTAGAAATGATCCAAAGCACTTGCAGAACTTTCTCTAATAAATCTTCCACTCAATGCAATTATGACATACTTAAGGAATCACCCACATGTATTAATTTGCCAAGTTTGTACTTAACTCACAGATCATATTTTTGCAAAGCTAGTAGCATCTTTTGAATTCGTGAAGGTGCCATGTCTAAATATTTCTGTAATATACTTTGAAATGACTTAAGATCAGACTCTACAAAAAATATTTTTCCACAAATATAGTCTTGAAAATGTTGACAAAAACTATTACTAACACAAGGTTTTCAGTTTTAGCACAGCACACTGGAGCATTAGGCAACATTACTGAACAATAAGCAACTGTCTACCTTTCTACAGTAACACTACACCATGACCTTGCTTGCTAGCATCTACCTGCAGAGTAGTAAGTTGTAACATCATAACATTTGAGAGTAGGTACCATAGGGACCACGAGAGAAACAGTTCAAAGCTTGTTTTTACATTATTGACCCAAGACATGTTATATCATGCTTTAGTTGCTGTTAAATCTGAAATTTTAAGAATGAACTTTGAAAGATACTGTGCCATGTAGAGGACATGCATGAGACATGATTCAACATAAGCAGTTTGCAATATTTACGATTGCACTGACTTTTTCAAATCAAGTTTACCCTAGGGAAGTCAACACGTCGCATGCATTTCACAGAAATGGCACAACCTCCATACTTAATTTTGTGCAGCTTCAAGTTTCCTGATCTCTAGCTAGCTGCTTTACATACAAAAATATTTCAGCTTTGTAGTTTTCATTAGATCATAATTATATTGTCTCAACATCTAACCATTGCACACACACACACACACACACACACACACACACACACACACACACACACACACACACACACACACACACACACACACACACACACACACACACATACACACACACAAACACACACACCTTACTGTGAAGGCAGCTTCAGAAATCCTTCTCTGATGCCGAGTAGTCCGCTCCCATTCGCAAAACCCGGAAATATGTGTGCTGATGCCAAGTAGTCCATTCCCACTCACAAACCCCTGAAATACGTGCACAATGAGTGCGCTGATGCCAAGTAGTCTGTTCCCGCTGTCAAAACCCCTGAAATACGTGCGCATCCGCGATAAGTGTGCTGATGCCAAGTAGTCCGTTCTCACTCGCAAAACCCCTGAAATACGTGCACAATGACATCAATGACAGTTGGGATGTATGGATGACCTGCAAAAAGTGTGGGGGGCTCCCGTCCCCCCTTGCTCTATGGTTCTGGCACCCATGACAGAAATAATGATGGAGAGGCCATTCTAGACTTTTGTCTGGCAAATGGTTTGATAGCAGCCAACACATGGTTCGGAAAGAAAGGCAGTCACAGGAGCACATGCAAGTGTGGCCAACATGCAACTCAGGTGGACTTCCTCCTAGTAAAGAAAGGGCACTGGTGTAGAATTAATGATTGCAAAGTGATCTGCAGTGAAACAGTCAGCTCACAGAATAAACCACAGGTTACCACAATCAGCTGCAAGCAATGGTTAGAGAGCGATCTAATGTCAACAGAAACCAGGCTGAAGACCTAGAAGTTGACTGGAGATAAAGTAGAACAATTCAAGGAATTATTCTGGGGTCTACCTGCCCAGGAAGAGGGGGAAATAGGTGGAGTGAAAGAAGAATGGCAGCATTTCAAAACAGCATGTGTGAGGACTACAGAACAGAGATGCAGCCGAGACAGGTATGGAAATAAGGTACATAAGGAAAACTTGTGGTGGAATATAGAAATCCAGGAAGTCATTAAAAGAAAGAGTACAGGAAAAAGTGGAAGATACATAATACCGCCCGGGCTAGGAAGGAATACCGGTTGGATAACAAAGTTAAGAAAGGAGTGCAGGGCCGGCCTTAGTTGAAATGGCGCCCTAGATGAAGTGGTGCTCTGGCGCCCCTTAAGCCCCACCCACATCATACTCAAGGAACACCCCATTTGAGCCATGCCCACAGATAGGTCACTCCCACCCACAAAAGTCACTCCAGCTCTTTCAGTTTTTTAAATGCAAGAAAAATCAGTCATACTGTAACAGATACCATGACTGAGAACAAGAGGCACAACTTTTAGCATAATCAATTTTCCGCTTTTGTCATAAGACTTCAGAAAACTACACATTCAACTATAAAAGAACTTTCAGTTTAAAAATGTCTATGAACCAATAAATACATCTTCATCTCACAATTAAATGACATCACAAACTCAACTGTTAAAGACATACTATTCAAGTGAACTGCACAGTTCTGTAAGAAACATTTGATGTTAACTACATAGTTCAACCCTGGTCCTTTGTCATGGTTTAAAATACCCACCCTTTATGTGATGTGTTCCCTGCTCCAAAACTGAAAAAAGAAAATTATTAAGTTTTTCTATAGTCGAATGTATAGTTTTCTGATGGAGTCTTACGATGAAAGCAGAAAATAAATTGCTTACACTAAAATACACTAAAAGTTGTGCCTCTTGTTCTCAGTCTAAGTTCAAGTTTCTGTGGTTAATTCAGTTAAGATACCAATGAAGTGACTCAGTTATAGGATGATGCTGGGCTATTGGCCTGGAGGCCCTTAAGCCTAGCCAAGAATTTCACCCATGTTCGCACAGTCAGCACATGTTTTCCCTGTCCAGCAGGGACACAGGTGGGACCCCAGAGGTGTATTTTCTGTTCCCAAGCTGATCTTCCAGGTTCCTCTTAGAGGGCTAGTGAGGATGAGGAACATTTGTTCTAGAGGCTATGAACTCTTAATACCACTGTACTCTCCTCACATGCAGTGTCCTTACAGTTAGTACTTTGTTTTAAACAGACAAAAGTCTATTGTCAATTAAACCTCTCCCAAAATAAGACTATCAAGAAAGACTTTGCATTTACAATGATCCCTACATTTGTTTGAAGAAAATTTAAAGACAGAACAAGATAAACAAAGCACCAAAGAGTTTGTTGAGCAGCAAGGTACAAGCACTGAAAGGAGATGGTCCCACTCCAACAATCATCCAAAGAAATGTAGAAGTGCTTTTCTCCCCGGATCTATGCTGAGAATAGGCCACTAAGCTCAGTCAAACTAACCCGGTCAACAAATGTAAAATAAATAAATAAATGTGAATGTAAAATATTGTGATTCGTTTTTTTTTAACCTTTTGCAACAGAAAAGGTTTTAGTTAATGTATATTTAGTTTTAAAACAATCTAAACTTTGTTAAATATTAGCATGCAGATGTACAAGAGGTTCACAATCTGGTGCAATTAATCTATTTTCCAAACAATACACAATCCTGCAACTCTAAAGTATTCGTAAATTCTTTATAATTTACAATCTAAGAAAGTTTACAAAGTTCACTGCTGCTGTATATTAAGTCTCCAATATTACTCAGATACAAAGTGCTGCTCCTCTGCTATGGCAAGAATGCCAAGTAAATTCAATTACTTTTTCATATATGTTTCAACTGACAGGTATTTTTTACTTCAGTAGCATGCAATCTACAAAACCTAATACCACTACCAAATACCTTTGCAGGTAACTGCACTGATTACAAAGGAAAATTAAAAGTAAATAGCCAGGCACTCTGGAGTATAAATATTGCACACTTAATATAGCACATGTGGTACAGTAACTGTTAAGGGTGGCTACGGTGGTGCAGCAGTTAGCGTTGCTGCCTCACAGCAAGAGGTTCGCCAGTTCAATCCTCGGCTGGTGTGCCTTCTGTGCGGAGTCTGCATGTCCTCCCTGTGGTCGCATGGGTTTCCTCCAGGTGCTCCAGTTTCCTCCCACATCCCAAAGACATGCTGTAGGTGGATTGGACACTCAAAATTGGGCCTAGGTGTGAATGTGTGTGTGTGCCTTCTGTGGAAGGTTGGGCGCCGGGCTGGCAACTCGACACCGAAAAACTCCACTGCCAGTCATGAGTGGACAGGTGATCCGCTGTGGTGACCCCCAACCGGGAAAAGCTGAAAGAAGAAGAAAGAAGGTACAGTAACTGTTAAAAAAATTAATCAGTAATGTCATTCTCAAAGCAGAGCAGAACCTCAACATCTTGTTACAAAATTTGAGTGTTAGCAACTCTATAACAGAATGAAAACTAAAAACGGTGCAGTATCAGAAAACAGAGTTAAACCATAAAAATAAAAACACTGCAATGTAACTGTGTTAACACAAGTACAAGTCTGAATTCAAAATGCAGTTCAGGTGGAGTTAAACTAATCTTTGGCAATAATGACTGACTGCATTCTTTGAGTCATGACACCTTAGCAGCACACAACAGCATTTTGAACAAATTAAACTCAAGTGCATGAATGCAGCAAGCTAGGTTATTTTCTGGCTAGCTGAATTATCTTCTCCAAAAAGGAGATTTTCCCAACCCTAACAACATTTAAAACATCTGCAGAAAGTTGGTACCTGAATCTTTATGTTTATTAGTTCGTTACCTGGCAAGATTCACGATGTGCAGTTGTTGAGAAACATTTGTACTATAGATTACCTTGCGATTCTTGCCAGGTAACAAAAGAATAAAAATAAAAGCAATTACCAACTGCCTGCAGATGTTCTCTTCAGTGATACCTCATCATCGGCACACAACACCATTTTGAACAAATTAAAACTGCATGCAGCATGCTACGTTATTTTCTGCCTACTATGTAAAGCATTCCATAAAAAACCTACAATCAACAGGCAAACAAGGTTATATACTTATGGCTGCTATCCTATACTACTCACTAGTGAAAGTCACTTTGTTTACCTCAAACACTTAGCAAAAGCCTAAAATAATGTGGGGTGGGGGGACAAACACCCAAAAATAGGGGTACATTTTATATACTGCTCTTACAAACTTAGAAAATTGATAAAATAACAGGTTTTGCATTAGCATGATTTTTTTTTTCTGAAGGGCATGAACTCTGAAACTCAAATGCCTGTTTGCTGACTCTACCCCCAATGATTTGTCAGCAAACCCCATCTTTGAGAAGCGGACAAAAAATATGAGGCAAAAATCCAAATATTATGTGAAAATCAAGAAAAAAGAGTTGACAGGTATAGGTGTGCTAATAGATGTATAAACAATACTGTCTGCTGTCACTAGAGCTTCATCAGTTAGGAGTAAACTCAGTCGCTTAACCCCACTGAATCTTAAGTACATTTTTTTAATGTTGCAGTTAAGATACCGTTTTTTCACCTGCCTCATTCATTTAGAAACCTGCCTTTCATTTATAAACTGCACACGAGTACTGTGACTGCATTGAAGCACTAACCAAAATTGAAACAGATCCGTCAAAGCCAGTAGGACATAGTCGACAATAATACTTAGATGATGGCAATGGAAGCCCCCACCCCCTTCACAGCATGAAGCTGTAATGACAAAAAAAATCAACGGAACCAAAGAAACAGCGTCTCAAACCCGAAGGAACGAAAACAATCCTGGGAAGGTTGTTAAATAAGCAGGGCTGCCGGAAGGCCTGACAACTAGTAATGCACACATATGGGTGCAGTGCAGCAGGAAGTTTTAACAAACAGCATGAGTCACTACTATTTATTTTAGGATTTACAATTTTATTTATTTTATCAATTGATAAATAGAATTATTGACTGGGTAGAGCAAGAAAGTTGTCAACAATCTTTACCATTCCCAGTATTTCTGACAAAAAGGAGAGTTTCCCGACCCTAACATTTAAAACATTTGCAGAAAACTTTACTTTTATTAGCTCATTTGTTACCTGGCAAGATTCACAAGGTACAGTGTTGAGAACCATCTTCACTATAGATTACCTCACATATCAAGTACCAAAATCTCCTATTTATGCAGAGGAGTGCTAACAAAGAAATTCTTAGTTGCCTCCTAGAACTCAAAAGTATTTCACCACCTAAAACATACGAAACCTTTAGAAAGCAAAAGTTTGACGACAAGACCGTTGCTCTCGAAGGCAGTATGTCATTGTTAGGCAACCAGGATGTACACAAATGAGTCAGTGAAATGACCAACCTTGAACTCTTCTGTGCAACATGAAAATGCTCACAACCTGCATCACAAAAGAGAAATAGCTAGCAAACATACCATCTACGTACATTCCGAGCAAGCCTTCAGCACAACCACAAGATGCAAATACAGAATTAGCAATTAAGCCAGTTTCACAATCAACATCACAGACCACATAAATATGTATGAACACCATCACATTGCCAAATGAAAAAAGATAATACAACATACATTACTACTGGCACCCCTCTCCACACACATTTAATACACACAGACATTTGCCTAGCACAGTCGACATGTATAACACAAATTGGCAAACTCATTCTTTCGGTTACACACTAAAATACCCATTATAATTCTGTGAGTACCAGCCAAAAGGTTTCCAAATATGATACTATGGTTCACTTTCACTTAACCAGTTTACATCAGAGAACATATATAAAAATACACTTACATTATACTTTAAAATATCCAAGGCTATGGTCGTGTAACTTAAACACTACAGTTTCTGAAGCATCCAAACTACTTGCTACCAGTTGTGATTCTTGCCAGAACTTGATAACAAAAGAACTAGCAAAAATAAAGCAATTACCAGCGGCAGATGTTCTACTCAAAATTCGTGAGCTGTGAGCAGATATCAGGTCAAATTCTAAACTTAATGGCTTACCTTAGGCAAGCAAAGCACACAAATAAAAAACAAAAAATAGTTGCTCTTTGTCATCCTCGTGGTTAACAGTACCAAGCCGCTGAAGCACGCACGTCCACAGATCAGGAAGTAAAGACAGCCAATAGATCCACCCGCCTCTATCCCATTAATGAAGAAAGAAATGAGAGGCGGGCGTGATTTGAGTTTTATACCATTGATCTCAGTAATAGCAACCACCACTGAATGATCACTTAAATGCAGGGTGGAGTCAATGGAAGAACACAGTAGGGAGGTGTGCTTTGTGCTTTGGATTGCGGAAGTGGGGGAAGGGCGCAAGTGCTACAGTACAGGCGGTGAGAATTGGAGAAAAAAAGTAAGTACATTAAAAAGTGGAGTAGAAAAGCAAAATTGCGCCCTTTATGAGGGCAGCCTCTACGGCGCCCTAGGCGGATGCCTAGTGCGCCTATGCCTAAGGCCGGCCTTGAGTGCAATAGCAAAGAACAGGGCATCAGAGATACTCAGCTTCTGGAAAGTGAATCAGTCAGCGGCACAAAGAAACTATATTAGGTTGCAAGACAAAGACAGAAAGATAAAGAGGATAGTCAGACACCCTTTATAAGGGATGCCAGAAACAACCTGTTCACCAAACCACAGGACATTAACAAACAGGTCAGAGGGGATAGATCAACAAAGTTGCTGTATGCATTGATGTGACATTACAGGCAGACGCTGAGCAGGAACTTCAGTAACGGATGAGGAAATGGAATGCAAAACTGAAGGCATATGGGATGAAACTAAGTACAGATAAGACAGTGGTAGTGGCAGCAAATTTGGGAAATCAGAAGAAGGGAATCATACCTCTCAACTATCCAGATTTTTTCAGAATGTCCAGATTTGTGCCTCAAAAGTTTGGTCAGTTCCTCATAAAATTTGTGGTTTTCTGACAAATCACTGGTATGATCTAAGGAATGAAATCAGTAAATAATGACATACATTTGAGTTTCAGACTTCATGTCCTTCAGAAAATGCATTTTAACACAACCCCTATTATACTAGCAATTTTCTAAATTTATAAGCGCAATATTTAAAATCTGCCCCTATTTTTCGGCCCTTGTACCCCTATTTTGTCAAGCTTTGTCCAGATTTCTTGGGTTAAGAGGTTGAGAGGTATGGGGAAGATAGTGGAATGGGTTAATGGCTTCAAGTATTAGGGAGGAGTGATTGATGAGAAAGAAAGTCTGAATTAAAAGTTTAAAGCTAGAATCAGAGGGGCTGTAGCCAAATAGCATAACGTGTCAGGTATAGTGCATGACAGAAGAATGCCGAAGAAGCAAAATAAGGTATACAAAACAGTGGTGCCACTACTGTATGTTACAGAATCCTGGGCAATAAAGGCAGAGCAGATGAGAAATCTAGAGATGATGGAAATGAAGTGGCTGAGATTGGTGGTAGGATGCACACTGTGGGATAGACAAAGAAATGAAGATATAAGAGCAGAGCCAAAGTAGCTCCAATTTTAGAAAAGACCCAAGAGAACAGATTACAGTGATTTGGGCACATGTGTAGAAAAGCAGAAGACAATGTGGTGAAGAAGATTTGGGACAGATGGGAAGAAGGTAAGAGGAAATGAGGCTGTCCACGAAAGAGTTGCATGGATTGTGTGAGAGAAGTTCTGCGACAGTTAGGCATGAGTGGTGAAAGAGGTAGGAGTACGGCACTGATTTGAGAGTGATGGCGACGGCAATAGGATATGCTCTTGATTTTTTTTTTTTTTTGCATCTTGGAGAAGTACCTCAGAAACAGAAGCTGCTGGGGTTATACTAGAAATCTGAATGTATAATGTGTTAAACATTTCCAAAGAAAATCAGACTGTGCTTTGTTGGATCAGTATTCTGCTAGGTTTCACACAGTCATAAAGCAGATGCAGAAGAGAAAATTTGCTATTCCCTTGTCTATGAGAACAATAGTAAAGCATCCTTAATAAAATACTAAAACTCACAATAGATGTTGTTTAAAGAAAATTCATTGAAAAGGCTCTTGGTGTCATGGAATATGATTTTCTTGTTTCATTACTGTTACTGATATTATACCATGTGAATTCTGGGTGATAGTGGGGCTGTATACTTTGTATGAAACTGGCTGTAAGAGAATATTTTTCACCAAAGATATACTTAATGAAATTTATTGCCTAAACCCAGTAATTTAAGGAGTGATTGTCATGTTCTAAAGGCCAATTACTTTATAAATCTTGGGCAGCAGACTTGGCACCAAAAGCAAGTGTAACATCACTAGAATGCTTTATTAAGTTGAATCAAGAGTGAAATGTACACAAAGACATTTAAGAAGATGTGAATGATCTAATGGATAACAGATGTATCCTTGTCTGCCTATCAGCTGTCAAAATGGATAAATATATGTTCTTTGCTCATCTCTGACTGACTGGATTGTCTTGATTCCAAACAAAAGACTATTCATTTACATTGACAAACTGCCATTTTGTCTGATAGATGGCCTGCACTCAGAGTGGACCTGGTGACACCTAGGTTAGAGAAACTGACATCACCATAACTGAGCAAATCATTTTTGGTCTCCTGCATACAATCATCCCAGTCATTTAGATGGGTATATATTTAAGTACTCTGAACAAGAGATGGCTTGTTGCATAACATCAACAGTGCTTCCAAAATGCTTCCATGCCATTATCCTTGTGTGCTCCCTTATTCTTTATACTTAAGAATTTGACATCAGCATGAATATTTCTAGGACCTTCTGAAGACTTAATTATTTTACATCTACACAATAAACTATGGTAGTACTATTTCAGAAGGGATTCCTTGACATAGTATTGCTGATGTATCCTAACCATTCTTGTGTTGTGACTCTTAAAGGCAAACTTTTTGTTGCTAATGCACTGTTTTTTCCTATAACTCAATGTAAGTGAAAAGACAGAAACCACTATTTTTGGTCACAGTACTCTTGAGTTAAAATACCAGAATACAGAGATTCTTCTCTTCTAAGGTCAGCATCAGTCATAACAAAATAAAAAAGGTTTCAAGACAGAAGTCAATGTACCATGAGTGGATCAGTAACATTGTTAGGAGCAGAACCTTGGCTTCAGAATGTCAGTTAATTTGCTTATCATGTTTTACTAGCCTGAATTTATCTATAGTTTCTATTAATATTATTATTATTATTATTATCTCTTAATTATTTGATAATGCCAACATGATGCACAAGCGACAAAAATGAAATTGTTTCTACCATTAATATATATATATATACATATATATATATATATATATATATATATATATATATATATATATATATATATATATACATATATATATATATATATATATATATATATATATATATATATATATATATATATAAAATAGTTTTTCAAACAGTAAGCTTTCATCAATCTTAGATTTTATCTGTACTTATCTATTTTGTCATACAAAAGTTGCAGATGTCCTCATTTATAAAGCTTTTTATTGTTATTAGAGAACATTTACTTCTTTCTTGCTACAGTTAAATATGGCATAATTTTTTTCTGAAACTATCTGTTCTTTATTAGTAAGCTAGGTCTAGTATCTTTTCCATTTGCACAAATGAACAAACACTTCACCATATTATGTATGCTTCTGGCTACCAAAGCATGCATATTAGAGAATGCAAACTTGAAAGCTTGCAGTAGCAAAAGAGCAAATAGATTTCTGCTCTTTGGTTTCTAGGCTGGGGGCAACAGGATGACGCACATTGAGCTAAAAGTGTCTAAGGATGTGAAATCGTGGGTACTGCAAGAGTTGAACTGTGGTATGATATTTCCGTCAGATATCTTCTGACAGCCAATGACAGACGGCAGTGATAAGCCAAACAGCACAACATGTTCCATTAGCACCTGAGAAGCTTGCTTGCTGAGCTGCATATTTATAACTTAAGTGCTTATTACCTACTTGCTAGAAAGGTCTAAAATGCTTTATGATAAGGTAAATCTTTAAAACATCATTGCCAATTAGTTATCAAACGCTCCTTACAAAACTGTTTTACACTGCATTCTGCATTGTAAACATTCTAAATGAATGAATGGGAATAAAGCTGGCATTCGGTATGTATGTGTTTGCAATGCTATAGCTAACCTTTTAGAAATACCTGCCTTCCAGTAATTCAGTGTAGAGAAGTTGCAGCTTTTCCTTAGACTAATAATGCTATCAGCTTGCTGCATATTACAGGCTTACCAAACACGTTAGCTCACAAGGCTTGCAGGGCCCTATTTTTCCAGTAACACGATGCCTACAGATCCGGGCATATTGAAAGACATAGTTCTCTGCAGTGGCGATGGACTGGAAATGTCAACCATCGTGTTTAACACAATCAACTAAAACATTACTGTACAGTCACATAAATAAGTCCTACGTCTGAATTAAAAATCATGTTTTCTTTACATTCTTGCTATTCTCAAGGCCATTTGCCATTAGAAGGGTCAGCATCTCAAGCCTGAACAGAGTGCTGCAGCTTTATTGCAATAAAAACTCTTACTAGATGGTTACAGATTCTTATGCTGCCTCCCAACAGGTATAAATGAGAATAATTTGAAAACAATCTTTCCCATATTATTCATTCCATCATCCAAGAGTCTCAGTACTAACATATACATTTTCCCAAGTTTTCTCATCGATGCATTATCTAGTTTCAGGAAAAAATGTTTAATTTTAAAAATCTTGGCTTCTGTTTTATTTGATTGTCTCCCAGTTTGCAGTGTATTTATGGCCTTAATACCCGAACTCATGTTCAAACATAGTACTACATTTGCTGTTTAAAAATGTGTTTTCCAACAGCATTATAAATTCATTACATTCACATCATTCTCAGCCACTAAGCACAATGAAATGTGGACAAAGTCAAAATTAATGCTGGAAAGAGGCCCAAAATCAGGGTCACATTTTAAATATTGCTTTTATAAAGTGAGAAAGTTGCTAGAATAAAAGGTTTTGCATTCATGTCCATTTTTCTGAAGGATATGACGTCTGAAACTCAAATACATGTCATTATTTAGCAACTTCAATCCTTAAAGATTTGCCAGAAAACAATAAATGTTATAACGAAGAAACCAAAAATATGAGACAAAAATCTGGACATTCTGCAAAAAGAAATCTGAACAGTTGAGAGGTATGCTGTTACAGCCAAAACATATGACAATGTTGGGCTGTAATGAATGGTTCTTAATTTTCAGCATTTGTTAATGGCAATGTTAGCTAAACACAATAGTCTTTTAAGAGTTCAGACTTTGGAGGACTATCTCGTAACCTACTAGCACAAAGTCTCAAGGTATGAAAGTGGAAACTATGGGAATGAAACACAGATATGGGATAAAGCTCAGGAGTAGCTTCTTGCCTTAGTAAACTGTACTATATTCCCATGGAAACTGACATTAATCACTTCTAAGGTTATTTGGTATTTGGGAATTCAGATTGATAACAGGCAAATCAAAGTGGGTCACATGAGAATGTTACATATGATCCTGAAATAGCAGTTTTAAATGAGGTTTGGAACAGACCATTTTGTCCAGGGACACCTTCAAGATGGGGGGGGGGGGAGGTTAGTTAGAGTTGCAGGATTTGGGAGGATAGGGGTAGGATAGGGTTAAATAGGAATGGATGAGGTTTGGGAGGAAGTGAGGTAGGGGTAGGGAGGAGCTTAAAGGATGTTAGGCAAGTGTAACTGGATTAGGAGTCACATTTTGACGTGAACTTGCTAAGGCAGGGTCATGTCCAAGACGACCTGAAGGTATTCCTGGAGGCCAGGTAGGCCTCAGGATACTGGTTGGTGAGTTGTAGTAAACAAGGGTTTGTATATGTAACATACAGCTATTTTTTTTCTCTTCTTCTCCTGTTAATCCTTTCCTCTTCTGCAGTAAGGGATAAATGATCCTAGAGAAAAGAGGTGGGGGGGGGTGTTGTTGCTTGGATAAGGTTTTATCTATGTATCAAAAAAAAAAAAGGCAGGGTATTGTGTCTGACAGTTGGGCAGCCACAGTGGTGCAGCGGTTAGCGTTGCCTCCTCACAGCAAGAGGTTCTCCAGTTCAATTCTCGGCTTGGGTGCTTTCTGTGCAGAGTCTGCATGTCCTCCCTGTGGTCGCGTGGGTTTCCTCCGGGTGCTCTGGTTTCCTCCCACATCCCAAAGACATGCTGTAGGTGGATTGGGCACTCTAAATTGGCCCTAGGCATGAGTGTGTGCATATGTGTGCCTTCTGTGGAAGGTTGGGCACTGGGCTGGCAACTCGACACTGCCAACCATGAGTGGACAGGTGATCCTCTGTGGTGACCCCTAACTGGGAAAAGCCGAAAGAGGAAGAAGATTGCATCTGACAGTTCCTAAGGCTGGAGATCCAGTAAGGGACTTGAGTCCCTTAAAATGGAAATGTTCTCTCTGGTGGGTGGTTTAGATCATTTCTGGGTAAGGAGCTCTCCTGCATGCTCTTGGTTGGGGTATGGGATTTGTTGGAGGTGGAAGTAGACAACCGTGGTCGTTTTGATGCAAGGCCCTCAGTCACAGTGGTGGATGGCTTTTCGCAGGCTTTGGATGAAGTAGAATAATGCTTTTCTCAGCACATGCATGGTTAAAATAGGGGCTCCATTCATTAAAAGAGTTGAATAGTGCAGTAGATAAATGTATTTGGGACTGGGGCAAGTTGTTGGTTCAGTTTTAGGTAATCCCAATAAACTCCAACAATTGGGTGTGTTCTGTGATCAAGTGCCTATTGCAATGTGACATACCTGTTATTTAGTCACATTCTAAGTTATAACAGCAGGATTTAAGGGTTCAGGCACCTGTCTAGTTGATGTTACTCCTGGCGTTCTCTTGGGGAATTGCAAAAAAAAAAAAAAAAAAAAAAAAAAAGTATGTATGATGCTCTTTCCAGAAATATTGTCCCATATACTTTCTGATGCATCTTGTCTTGGTTTGCCTTCTGCTGAAAAGAGAGTATCAGGTATAAACAGCCCAAAGTTTATGAACCGAACATTGCATTTTTTTTTTTTCTTGTAAAGTTCATCCAGAGTGAGCAGAAGGCACAGATTCAGTCAGAATACTGCAAATTGAGACAAGTCTGTATAACTTTTAGGATTTCAAGTGTGCTATACATGTTATTATGGTGCTATGTGCTACGATCTGTTTAGGGATTTACAGGTTATCTTATTTGAAAGCTGATCTACAAGGAAAACTTGTTAGGTCCATTACAGAGAAGGTGAGTAATACAATTTGTGTTGCATCGGTGTTATCACCATGTGAATTAATACCCCAAGTATAACGAGGGCAGTTTGGACATACATGTTTTGGGGTTATTTTCTTTTCTTGTTTACAGTGGAATGGTTTAGTGTTGACTAACTGGGAAGAAGAAGAGGGTCTTTCACAGCAGCTATCAGTCGCTGCACATGTAAAGTAATTTGCTTGCTGCTGTTTCAGATGCAACACAATTGCGTCGTAAACTTAAATGATGCACTAGTGGGGCCTCCTAAGTTCTGTTTTCCCTGGTTGATGCACTGCCTGTGAGTACCATCCGGTCCATGATGCACGCTTGGAGTGGCCTTAACTAGTGGTACCTTACTTCAATATGATAATACTAAATATATATTATTAGTCAGTATGCAGTTGGTAGAGCAGCCACTTCGCAGGTCAAGAAGCAGTTGAGGAGTACCATGATGACTCATGGGAAGTTGTGGCTAGAGCAGTGCAATGAACTTGGTTAGGTGTGGAGCTTCGTGGTTGAGATGAGGGGCATGGCTGTTTGGTTGTTTCAAAGGAATAATATTAGTTTTGGATTATTCTGTTGGTTGTCAGGGGAATGGATAGCTTTGGCTCACGTGTGGAGCTTGCATCGTGGTCAAGATGAGGGGCACTATGGTTTGGTGTGGGCTGTTTGGTTGTGTCAAAGGAGAATAATATTAGGGGATTATTATGTTTGGTTGTTTGCCATGAGAATGGACAGCATTGGTGTGCTGGGTGAATTGTGAGGGAAGAGTCTGTGTGTGGGTGTTTTTTTTTTTTCCCCTCTCTCTCCTGACTTGGCTTTAATGTTTAGCATTACTGCTTCGGTTCAGGATGCCACTTGTGCTAAGTTAGTTCTCCATACCTCTCCATCCCTCTAAAGGGTACCTCATTGGGGTCTTATAAAGTTCATGTTCCTCGAAGTTCCACATTGAAAGGCTCTGTCACACACTCAACATTGGGAATGTTTTAACTGATAGCCATGGTCAATGGAAAAGAATCATATTCATTTATTAAAATATCTTTGTCATAAGTAAAACCAGCATAATTTAACCATACTATGACCTTCCTAGTTGAAATTGTTAAGTAAGATGTTAGTAATGTGTTCCACATTTTGCTAGCATTCCTCATTTCAGAGATGGAAAGTTTAGAGCTATGTTTTCTCCTTCAGTTGAGGAGAGGAGGTGGACTAGAAGAGTAGCACCGGCTCTTTGTGGGCTGAGAAATACCCATGAGTAATTTCCATGTGGCACTTGTGCAATTGTGGCCTTGACAGACTTAAGTCTCAGTTAGATGCTTTTTGGCTGTTGTTTTTGTTGCTGAGTTACAAGGGCAGATAGGAAGGGTGGCTGTTAAAGGCTGCAGCAGGTTTACAGGGGGATGAAGAAGTGAAATTTGGTTGACAAATGACTTGTATTGAATCAGACACTTTTATTCTTCCTTGTACACTAGGAATTGAGGTACTTTTCCGTGACTTGCCAGGCCTTACAATGATCCTTTTATAAGTGTGGTTTTAAAGTTGTTGGCAGTGCTAGTAGCACAGCAGGTAGCATGCTTGCATCTTGATGTAGAGAGCGGTAGGTTCTACTCCCACAGCATGTAGCTTTGTATCTTGAAACCATATATCAGCATGCATAGGTTGAAAACAGATCTAGTAACATGGGGTGCTCCTATCTTTTAAGTTTGTAAGAGGAATATTTAAAATACTACCTGACTGTATTTATTAAGCTGTTAGTCAGCTATTATTAGGTTTGCTGCATTGTGTTTGTTCCATATTGTGTTGGTTAGTGTGCCTCATTTGGAGATGGTAGGTTAAGAGCTAGACTGATGGTTTTACAATATAAGTCAGCTTGGCTTATGCAGGGCACTAATTGAGGTGGTCTGGAATCGCAAGGTTACACTGGTTGTGGATATTAATAGGTCCCTTCATGTGTGGATTTTAGTTTTAACATAATCGACGGGTAGTTAAATTTATCTTGGGTATTTAGTAGAGACATTGGAAACATAGTTATTATGGCTGCTTTGTCATAGATGTGAGTGGCGGTGGTGTATTTCTTCCCGGGTTGGCAGGATAGGTGGTCCTTGAAGATGTCTTGGAATGCGTGTTATGTATTTTGGATGGTTTACATGTCTTTTCCTTCTTGCAGATGTGGTCTTGGAATGCTGCGGCTGTAATTTGGAATAGGTGGGCATAAGGTGGAGCCTTTCCTTTACATATTAGAGGGTTTCATTTTTTTTTTTTTTTTTTGTAGATGATGGTGTGCTGAGTACTAGTTGTGGTAATACACAGTGAATTCACAGATGATGGAAGCAGTGGCATGCGAGGAGATTACACATGGGGAGCACAAGTGGGCAACAGTTACCGATGGAAGTAAGTCTATTTCAAAGTTCAACACACAAATTCCACCTCACCAGGGGCAAAAGTTACTATTAAAACCAAAAATAAAAAATAAAAAACATGGAAAAAACAGCACAGTGGCAGGAAAGAGAACCAGCTTTATTCGTGACTAAGCACTTTCACCTTCAAATCCTAGGCATCATCAGAGTCACTAAACATACACATCACTTCCTTTTTATAGTAAAATACACATGACATCATCAAAGTCACTCAGCATATATATACATCACTTCCTATTTACACTAAAATACACATGACATCAGACATATAGAAACTCAGTCATTGCAATTCTTGTTTAAAATCCTGTGCAGTATAATTGTATTAAATATAAAACCTGTATTAAGCATGTTAAAGATACTAAAATGATTTGTAAACCACACTTTTAACATAATTAAAGAACGCACACTGGCTGAATTAAATATTAAAAGACTTCCATTTGAGAAGGGGTACAACAGAAATACTGTCATTAATACCTGGAGAATTCCTAACATTTAGTGTCAATTGCCATTTTGTTTCTTTAAGTTCTAAAATCACTTTAGTATTATTATTTAGTAATGTTCATTTTATTTGTGGCTATTATGCACTTGTCTTTGTAGGTAAGGTATTCTGCTGGGGGAAGATAAGTATGTTGAGGGCAAGTTATAGCAGGGTTTGATATTTGCTTAAGGGTAGTTTTGGGTTCTTACTGGTGTGAGGAGTGGCATCAATGTCAGGAGTTTGGGTAGTTACTAGGTTAATGGCTCTAAGGTTTTGATGAGCTAGACAGCCTCAGGTAAGTAAGATTCCTTAATCTAGAGTGCATTCCATGTTGCTCTTAGTCAAGAGGGACATAGGTGATTGTTGCCTGTGTCCAAAGGAATATTGGTAGACCTGTGGGGGGAATTTACACTTCAGGTTTGGTAATAGGATATAATGGCACGGCTATGTTTTTTTTTCTTTGCCTTAATTATGGTTAACAACGTTGTTGGGAAATAAAGAAATCTTAGGGGTATTTTTGTTAACGCATCTTAAGTTTCATTGGTGCTTTGCATGTGATAGTAAATGCATTTTAAGCAATTGATGGAGATACTCCAGTGGTGGTGCATACTGTCATTAAGTTTTGATTATGTGTGGATGAAGTATTTTCAGTTTTTTTTTTACAGGTAGGTGGAAGGAAGGTGGCTTTGACAGGCGAGAGAAGGCATCGAGGTTGATGTTGGTTGATGGAGTGGTGTGAAAAGAGATCATGGTCTTCCAGCAAGGCAGTCACATATGAAATTGTTATATTTCTTCCCAGTAGTTACAACGTAATGGTTTGTTTGCTTGTTTTGGGTGGGGAGCATCAGGAGTGGAAAAAAAAAAAAAGAGGATATTGTACCTACTTTAAAGAGATCTCATTGGTATGATGGTGTGCAATAACGAAATAGTATGGCCTGTTTTGTTGAGTTGCTAGAATGCCATGATGGCAGTTGAGCTGTTTTATTGCTTATAAGGGATAGTTAGTGTGATGGTGGGATTGCTAGACAACGGGATTTTGATACTATTTTGGTTATTTTAAGCAGTGAAACGGGGTGGGGATTAGACATCATGCTTTGTTCTTGTGTAGTTTCAGATGACGGTGGGCTTTGTGTTGGTTGTCCAGTTGAAGGGTAATGATGGGGGAGTCATTAGAATTGTTATTGCTCTGGCATTAAGGAGAGCTCATTTGGTTATTACTGTATTGGGTGGTAAATGGGGCTGAAATTTGGTATGATGGCATGTAGTTGACTCTGCGTGGTTTTTATAATGCCCTTAAAGTGTTTGTGGAGCTACCATTGGTCATGAAGTAAGGATTATTTAGCTAATGTGCAGTGGGTATGCTAGGTTATCTTAGCATAGGTGAAGGGCAGTGTTTTGTTTTCAGTGGTTTTGGTAACTGGTTATTTTTGTTATGTGATAGGGTTTTAGGAGTTAACTATATCCACCTTGGTTAGTGAGGGATGGGGTACACGGAATGATGTTTGGCCAGATGCCTTAATGGTGTTTAGATTGCTGGAAGTGTGCTGCAGAGAGGGGGAACAGCCTGGTCAGGCTGGTGGGCAGAGAAGAGGGGCAGGTTTGCCCTCTTCTGTTCCCCCTGTGGTGCTGGATGGTCAATTCAATAAGTTGGAAAAGGAAAGTGAGCGGTTACGCTGCTTGATAAGTACATAAGTAAGCGGAGGAAGCTGCTTATTTGGTTGATGGTATAATGTAATAAATGGTAATGGAAGTGAGCGGTTACACTGCTTGATAAGTACTGATAAATGGTAATGGAAGTAAGCAGGTACGCTGCTTCCTAAGTAGGTGAGTGGAGGTATGAACTCTGCTTACTGATCAGGATAAGCGGGTTTATGCTGTCCTGTCCTAAGATAATGTTACATGGATGTTATTTCATCTGTATCATGTTTGGTTGAAATGAATGAGTAACATTTATGTTTATGGAAATTTAATAAATGTCGTCAAATGTCATTCGGTGTAATATGTTTCTAGAAGGGGACTGGGACAAATGAGGTTTGGAACAGACCATTTTGTCCAGGGACATCTTCAAGGTGGGGTAGTTAGTTAGAGTTGCAGGATTTGGGAGGATAGGGGTAAGAAAGGGTTAAATAGGAATGGATGAGGTTTTGGTAGAAGTGAGGTAGGAGTAGGGAGAAGCTTAAAGGATCTTAGGCAAGTGTAACTGTATTAGGAGTCACATTTTGGTGTGAACTTGCAACCCATCCTCCCTCCCTCCCTCTTTATATTAGTTGGGATGTGGTTATATTTAGTTTGGACAGGGCAGAATAGAGGGGCAGGCTTGCCCTCTTCTATTCCCCCTCTGATGCTGGATGGTCAATTCATTAAGTTGGAAAAGGAAAGTGAGCGATTACGCTGCTTGACAAGTACATAAGTAAGCGGAGGAAGCTGCTTATTTGGTTGATGGTATAATGCAATAAATAGTAATGAATGTGAGCGGTTACGCTGCTTGATAAGTATATAAGCAAGCAGGTGAAGCTGCTTATTGGATTGATGGTATAATGCAATAAATAGTAATGAACGTGAGCAGTTACGCTGCTTGATAAGTATATAAGCAAGCAGGTGAAGCTGCTTATTGGATTGATGGCATAATGCAATAAATGGTAATGAAAGTGAGCAGTTACGCTGCTTGATAAGTACCGATAAATGGTAACTGAAGTGAGCGGGTACACTGCTTCATAAGTAGATGAGTGGAGGTATGGATGCTGCTTACTGATCAGGATGAGCAGGTTCACACTGTCCTGTCCTAAGATAATGTTACATGGATGTTATTTCATCTGTATCATGTTTGGTTGAAATGAATATCGAGTGACATTTATGTTTATGGAAATTTAATAATGTCATCAGATGTCATTGGGTGTAATGTGTTTCTTGAAAGGGACTGGGACAAATAACATAGTTATATGATGAAAAACAGGAGAATTGACAGAAAAACTAATGAAGTACATAAAAGTGGCCCACAAGGCTGATGAGGTTAGTGATGAACATGTAATTTCTGTGTTACTTAAAAAACTATACTTTCTACAGTGTACAGCTTTTCCCCAGAACTTCAATCAACACAAAATGGTTGGTCAAGATAGGTCCCCTTCAATGTTGCTGGATTCTTTACCCTGAGGCAGTCACCTCACTTCTTTCATTACTGTGTAAATTACAAACATTTATATTAACCACTTGCATTTTTCTTTGGTTAACACCACTGGCATTTTTGAGATCAAGCACTCCATTATATGTTTACTGAGTGGATTATTTACATGGGCAGTGCACCTGTGATGCTGGTGCTTTTTTATATAAGAAAAAGGTTAAGGTGAAGTTATTCAGATTCATTGTGCTTGAGCACCTTACTGACACTCATTACAACAGAGAAAATAATGACTTTTGCAAACATAAAGAAATAAGACTTGCAGCATTTTTCATTCATATATACTGATAACATTTCTAAGTCTAAACCTGAAAGTAGGGTATGCTTTTGACTTTTGAACTATGAAGAATGCCTACAGATTGTAAACACAGAAACTCCATGGTCACCTGGGCTGAAGGAATATTTGAAATGAGAAAAAATAAGTTTTTCAACACCAGATGCAAGTATAATTGTCAGATATTGCATATAAACATACATACATACATATAATATATGTATATATATATATATATATATATATATATATATATATATATATAGATAGCTTCTTACCATGTTGCCATAATTAGTAAATTATTAAACAATTTATAAAAGTAAATAATCCAAAAGGTGCAAGTGACACTTAAAGCTGGAAAAATAGTTTTATTTAGTGCATTCATCAGTACGTGAAAATGACTTCTTCAGAATAACATTAAAAAGGTTTTCACACCCCTCATATAACTTCACATATTGTCCACATTACATCCCTATTAATCAATTAAGCTCTAAAATCATAAACTTTAAAGCTACACCCCCTCAGTTTATCCTCTAGTGTGTTTCTATCTGATGGCTTCAAACTGTGCAAATGTTATGGTAGATACCTGGATGATATTTTAATTCTGTGGGGAGGTAGTGAGGGCCAGTTGAAAGAGTTTTTCGCTTTTTTCAGCACCAACACCTCATTCCGGTGGTTTACAATGGAGATTAACACAGAAAGTATTAGTTACTTGGGACATCCAGGTTAGGAAAAACAAGGAGTTGAAGAAATATACATCTACCATTTACAGAAAACCAACATACTTGAATACTCTACTCCATTTTGAAAGTGGCCACCCCATGCATCAAAAAATGTCCCTGATTAAGAGATAGGGGGTAAGGCTTGCAAAGATGGTTAGTGAGTTGGACATGTTCTATCAGGAAAGGGATGTCCTATTGGACATGTTGGCTAGAAGGGGGTACCCACAATAGTTTATGGAGCCAATATTAGAAGAAGTCACCTATAAGAGAAGGTCGGGGCATTTTTACCCCTTGTTGGGCGTTGGTAGGGAAGATGAAGCACAAGATGTAGTTAATGAAGAAGATAGAGTAAGAGTCAACAGTAAGAACAGTAATAACAGTACTTTTAATAAAGCTTTGATTATGACATATAACCCCCAGTTCCCCCAATTTAGAGGCATCTTGTTCGAAAACTGGTTTATTCTACAAAATGATGAACAGGTGGGTAACAAGTTAGGGGAAAAAACATTGGTGGTTTATAAAAAGGACACCTGTATCAAGAACATGTTGGAAGAGAAAAAGGATGGGCAAGATATCAAAGTAGTGGTTTTAAAAGGAAGTGTGGTGATTGTTCACAATGTAAAACACATGTTAGAGGGTGACAGGGTGGACATAGCAGAATATGGAACAATCATGTCCCTGCACAGGAGAATTTGTGGAACTAAGAATGTGGTTTACATTGCACTATGTCAAATGTGCAAAAGGCACTATATAGGCAAAACAATAAAATTCCTTTAGAACACGTATTTACCAACACGTGTACAACATTGGTAGAGGGAGTGTCAATAACACCCTTGTCAAACAGCTCTATAGGTTCCCTGAGCATAATTTTAAATTTGCAGTATTGGAACATGTAGAGGTTAGTGAAAGAGGGGTACCAAGTGAATTATTCTTAGAGTATAAAGAGATTATGTGGAAACTGAGGGTTAATGTCACAAGTCCCTCTAGGTTGAATGAGGTCGTGTCCCTCACTAGTTATTTGAAATTAAAATCTGATTTTCATTTGTAAAATTAATGTGTTACAACAAATTTTATATATATGGATGCATATATAAGTATATATTTATATACGTAATATAGCATATTCAGTGTTATACCACATTTTAAATGTATATAGTTAGTTTTCGTTTTTAAAAAAACATGTGGTCTTGCAAACGTAATAGATAGAAATGTTTTTATTTATACCACATTATATCAGACTGGTTTTACTGATGTGGATAAACTGAGGGGGTGTAGCTTTAACGTTTATGACTTTAGACCTTAATTGATCAATAGGGATGTAATGTGGACAATATGCAAAGTTATGTAAGGGGTGTGGAAACCTTTTTAATGTTATTCTGAACAAGTCAGTTTCACGGACTGACAAAAGTGCTAAAGAAAACTATTTTTCCAGCTTTAAGTGTCACTTGCACCTTTTGGATTATTTAGTTTGTGTTCAACATGGTTTGTAGAATTTATAAAAGTACATGGTTTGCTCATCCACTTACATTTTTGTTTTCTCAGTTTTTCATACATTTTTAAGTAATAATTTTTGTTGTTGTATATCTGATTAAATACATCAACTGACCTTTTGATCATGTGATTTTTTTTAGGTTTCCTCAATGTCTGTTAGCATATTGCAACAATTTTCAGGGGCAAAAATCTTTTCTTGAAACGTGTCTGCTACTTTTGTGGTCAAATTATTGACCATAAATTTGAAATAAGGCTGCTATTTTCAGTAGAAGTTCTAGTGCTGGTCGTGTTTTGGTCCCTTGGCTTATTTTGGCTTTGCCATGTGTTTGTCAGGTGTCTTGCACCATATGTTGAATTCATCTCTTAAACTATCATCCCAAAGTACCCAACCTCAAGGTGCAGTATCTAATAAGGGTTTGGTACAGGTGGTGCAAACAAGGCAGTAATGGTGGCATTGTAAAGTAACTTACATCAGACAAACCTGGGAATTCATTAAGGGGAAAACTCAAATTAAAAAAAGCCCTTCAACCACAGTGTGATGTTTTACGATTCAGAGACATGTTAGCTACACTGACGAAAGACCTTATTATCAGCAAATCTGTATGTTTCTGAATCAAAGTTGCTACCACAATGTGCAGATTATTGCTGGTCTGCATGTCATGGTAGTAAACTGCAGCTTGTGTAGACATTGGTATTCCCCACACCCACAGTCACTATCGTCACTGTCCCACATACACAAGTTTATTTTATAGTCACACACACACACACACACACACACACACACACACACACACGCACGCACGCAGGCACGCACGCACGCACACACACACACACACACACACACACACACACACACACACACACACACACACACACAGTCACATACTCTCTACTTTTCGTATGTGTCCCTTACTTGTGTGCCTTCCCATGGTACTCCCCAACCCCCAATCTCCATAATAACTGAAATGCCATTATGACACAATTGTAACTGTTCTGGTGTCTAGTGCCCCCATCCCCATATTGACACAAGTGCCTCATGGAACATTTGTAGAATTTTTAGTGTGTAGTATTTAACCCATCCCCGTCATTATGGCATTTGACTGTAGTGTAGAGTAGTCTGTAGTGTCTAGTGTTAACATGTACTCCGTCAATACTAGTACTGATGTCCAGTGCCATTACAACACTTAACCATAGAGTAATCCCGATGTCTAGTGTTTCCCCCACCCCTGATCCCTCTACTGATGTCCAGTGCCAATATGGCATTTAACCATAGAGTAATCTCTGGTGTCCAGTGGCTTCCCTCATCCCAATCCCCATACCTAATCATTGCCTTTTTGGCGATGTTCATTGCCAAAGTTTGGTGCAGTTATGTGTAATCTACACAGCTGAGCAACATATTGAATTTGGTGTGTAGATGTCTACCTGGAGGTGGTTTCAGGGGAGAGAGCTCATGGCTAATTAACATATGCCTCTCCCCTGACTTCCTCAACATTCAGCATGTCTGCAGAGCTGCACATACTCATGCTAAAGGAGCATACTGCACTATGTTAGGGCTGTTTGTGAATCCCAAATGGTGAATGTGACATGTAGAAAAAGGTGTACATATTGTGGTACCTTCATGAATTTCCACCTAGTTTTTATTTGTTAAGATTAGTAGAAATACAGAGTAGGGCTTTACCAAAGATAGTTGTGTATGAGAAAACTAGGGTTGTGCTGACAGTGTACAATGGATTAAAGAAGGCATGAAATTATTCATACAAAACAGGCCCTTATGACTACTTGAAATGCACTGCACTCTATTAAAGATAAAACACCAGTATTTTTCACTAGTGTGTTTGGCAGCCACACTTAAAAAAAAGTGTAGATAATGAAAGAGTGTAAACAAAGAATGCCACTGCAAAATGCTTATAAGATACTAAACAATGCTAAGAGAGATGGATTCACCAATGTGTTCAGATGATGGAATGGTGTTATGCATATATTTATTTATTTATTTGAATTTATTTATCAGAATAGTCTGACTAAGGTCGGAGAGTCCCTTTTCAGAAGAGACTCAGGAAGACAAGCTCAACAATAAAATCAAATGTTTAAAAGAAAAATATTCTGAGAATGCATAAGAATCACCATTCATATTCAACCTCCAGTTTCCTAATTTCTAGGGGTCATGGTGTCATGTCTGCTTTCACCAGCTCCTTTGATTCAATGTATGCCACTCTCTTAACTTCTTCAACATGCATGATTGCCACATGTCTTCTCTCGCACAAGCCATCCACCTCTTTGCTGGCTGCCCTCATTTCCTCTTGCCTTCTTTCTCTCTGTCCCAAATCTTCACCAGATTGTCTTCTGGTTTTCTGCACATGTGCCTTTACCACCATTATATGTCCTCTTTGATCTTTTCAGAAATTGGAGTTAATTTGGCTTCTACTCTAATGTCCTCATTTCTTCATCTGTTCCACAGTGTGCATCCTACCACCTGCCTCAGGCACTTTATTTCCATCACCTCTAGATTCCTCAACTGCACTTCCTTTACTGTCCAGAATTCTGAACTATGCAGTAGTTCTGGTTGCATGAAAGTTTAATACACCTTACTTTTCAGCTTCTTTGGCATTTTACTGTCACACACTACCCCTAACACTCTGTGCCAGTTGGCTAGAACCCCTTTGATTCTAGCTTTTACCTCCTCATTCAGACTTCCCTTTTTCTCGACCACTCCTCCCAGATACTAGAAGCTGTTAACCTGTTCCACTATCTTCCCTTCTATCTCATTTTTCAACTTGCCCCCATTTGCTGCTATTGCACATGTCTTACCTGTACTCATTTTCATTTTATTTGCCTTCAGTTTTGCATTCCCTTTCAATATGCTTTGCTGAAGTTCTTGTTCGGAGACTGTCTGTAATGCTACATCATCTACATACAGCAACTTTCTTGATCTGTCCCCCCAACCTGTTTGCTAATGTAGTCTATCACCAGTATGGACATCAGTGGGCTCAGATCTGAATCCTTTTGCACACCCACTCACAATAAGAACCTCACTTTGAGACTAAATGCTGTTTGTACTTAAGTCATTGGGTCCTTCTACATAGCCTGCACTAATTCTACCAATGTTTCTGGGAATCTGAATCAGTGAAAGGCTACCCAAATCAACTTTTGTGGGAAATTCTCCTATGCTTTTTCCAAGTCTAAGAATGCCCAGTTGGACCCATTCCTCTGGGTTGGTTGTGCTGCGTCCTGATCTGAATCCAAATTGCTTATCTGCCATATTACTTTCAACTGTCCTGCATATTCATTAATAAATAACAATCACCCTCTCCAGAACTTTCATGCAGCATTTCTCTCCATAGTGCTATGAGTAGCTTCAAGAACCATTTCTCCCCTTTCTCACCCAACATCTTGATCATATCTGGTGTGTCCTGTTCTGAGCCTGCTGCTTTCCCTTACTTCATTTTCCTTTGTGCTGTTGTTACTTTTTTCTAGGGTGGGATCCTCTTCTTCTTTCATTGTAGGCCATGTCTGGGGTAGCACAGTTTCATTTGGAAACTTCTGAAAGTACTCTTTCCATCTGGCTTTGATGTCCTGTGGATTGGCGAGCAGATTGTTGCAGGTGGCATCCCTTATGAAGGGGGTCTGACAATCTCCTTTATCTTTATATTTCTTTCTTTGCCTTGCAACCTGATAGAGTTTCAACTACCGAGTCACTTTCCAGAAGCTGGTAAAGTGCATCTGATGCCTTGATCTTTGCTACTGCAACTCATCGCTTCGACTCTTTGTTAGCCAGCTGGTATACCTTTTTAGCCTGCTCCACCTTTTCTCTCTTCCACTTTTTCCTGCACTCCTTCTTTATTTTGATAACTTCCAGGACTTCCAGGACTTATTTACTTATTCCTTCAAACTCCAGCTTTACTTATGTACCTTGTTTCCATACACAGCTCTTCCACATATTGGTTATGTAGTCCTCACATATGCTGTTTTGAGGCGCTGACATTCTTCTTCTTCAACTCCGTCTATTTCCTCTTCTTCCTGTGGTGCTAGAGCCCTGAGTAATTTCTTGAACTCTTGTGCTTTCTCCCCAGTCAACTTACAGGACTTCAACTTAGTCTCTGCTGACCTTATGAGCTTTGTATGATCACTGTTTGCAGCTGATTGTGGCAACCAGTGGTTTATGTTATGGGCGGACTGTTTCACTGGGGGATTTCTTTGGAATCCCTTATTCCACCCACTGCTCTTTCCTTACTAGGAGGAAGTCTGCCTAAGTTACATTTTGCTGCACCACGTTTTGGCCACCATTAAGCCATTTGCAAGATAGAAGTCTATAATGGCCTCTCCTTCTTTATTTCTGTTGTCCCACCCATGTGAACCCAGGCATTCCTCACATCCTGGTATGTCTATTCTAATAGGTTAATTCAGGTTCCCCATTATCAACACCAGCTCATAGTGTCCTGCTTTATCTAGTAGGTCATGCAACTGCTGCCTGAATGTACTCTTTTTCTCACTATCATAACCTTGCTATGGAACATAGGCTGAGATTAGTAATACTGGCCTTATCCTTACACTGGAATCTGATTGTCACAAGTCTGTCACTAACTCTGATGACATTCCTCCCTTCCTTCTGAAGCCTCTCCTTCACCAGAATTCTTACACTATTTCTAGTCCATTGTCCTAAAGGAATGTCCATTCTTCCTCCATTCTTAAATGATCATCGCCTCATAAAGTTCCAAATAACAAATCTAGAAGCATCTCAATCACCTGTGAAATGTTTTTTTAAGCTCATATTGCACAAAAGCATCCATATCATTTATAATCTATTATACAATGACCCTCCCCCATTAATGTTCCAAAATATGCACTCTGATTGAACAGCGTGCCCGTTGTAAATCACACAATATACCAACGGAAAAAGGTCCAGTTGCCTGGACTTTTTTCTGCTGGTATAAAGTGCTCAAAACATTTTTTTTAACAAATTAAAAAAAGAAAAAAGAAAAAAAATGGAACAACGCAGACTTTCTTTTCTCCATTGCTTCCGTTTCAAAGCATTGATGTATTGGGTATGCGTGGGACGCAAGTCCCATATGCATGCTCAGTACATCAAAACAAGGAAGCAGTATACCACCAGCCATGGAAGAACAGTAATGTGCCATTATACAAAGACATTATTTAAGAAAAGTAAGTATTTTTTTCTTAAATAATGTCATTGTATAATAGCAATAACTGACTCTGTGGTTGTGGTATATTGAAATTTACCCACGGTTGGCTTTATTTAATCACTCAGGCTTCTCCCTCATGATTAAACCACACCAACCATGGGTAAATCTTCAATATACTACACCATGGCATTGGGTATTGCTTAATAATCCAACATTGAGTGGACTCCTATGCTGTCCTGCTTGCTTATACTTGTCAGGTAGATTCACAATTAGGAAAAATAAGCTATAATCTCTCCTCAGTCCATTAAAATATGCCATCCCTTCTTACCCATAAGTACACTCTATTAAACAATCTTCTCTTCATTGCATCCAAAAACTTGAGAGTCCATGCCTTGAAACTTCAGAAATCTCAGTAACGTCCATGAGCTCTGAATGTTAAAACTTAATGCGTACCTACTAAAATCTGATAAACTGATCTTCCTCAAATTCATCAGCTCATACACTAATCATATTGTATCAAATATACTTTATCAGACTTACCAATACAATATAGAAGATAACATCCAAAGCTCATCTTAGTTAACAATAGTTTATGCTAAAGTGCTACTCCAGAGTTTTCTCCTCTAAACTACCTTTCTCTGTATAGCTGATAATTAAGTCTACCACCACTGCTTATTCATAACATCTTTTAACTTTTTTTTTCTTTTTTGGGGGAGTTGTAGTCCCTGTTGCCTGCTGACCATCAGACCCTCTCTCAGTCCATAGGCCTGTTCATTTCACATAAATTGGGGTGAGAAATGAGTGAAGGTTGCCCACACATCAAAGTGAGAGATGACTGAGGTGATCTATCATTTGGGCAGCCATCATGGGTGGTTAGTACTTTTTGCTAGTTTGAGCTGTAACCACACCACTGTGCATGCCTAGTAACACACACAGGGTTTTGCATGCAATGGATTTAAATGAAGGTGTGTCACCTACTGCCTCAAGTGACAAAACCCCTCACGCATTCTATCACTGAGGTAAGACATCGGGCCGGACCTTTGCGATCCAGGAACAGCCCAAAGTCCGTGTAAGAGACAAGCTAAAACGGCTCTTACACGGAGTGGGCGTGGATAAGCTAATCACCTCACTTGCAGCCGAATAGCATGCAAATGAGGATGATTAGCGATCCAGGAAGCCCAGGACAGCCCGTGTAAGAGCCGTTTTAGCTGCAGAAATGTACTCAGTTGACAACTGAGTACGTTTCTGCAAAAACTGCAATGGAGCCATGTCAGCTCCAAATAAAGGGTGCATATGTGTCAGGCAACATGCCAATGGCCAAATATGTGGCCATTGGCAAAGTAACCTGATGCAAATATATTAAAAAAATATATATTTTTTTTTCGGCGATTGCTGATGTTTAAACCCAGCGCAGCCCCGTGCAAACGGGCTGCGCTGTATAGAACATAAAAATGAAGGTTTTAAACCTACAAATGTAGGTTTTATGCAATACATGGAATGTCAATGCAGGGACCAGCAGACCAAAACCAACATGGCCACCGTGTAGTGGTTGCTAAGGGGGGGAAGCTGAGTCCAAGAGATGTAACTAAGCATTAGTAGGCAATCTGATGCAAGTGAGTGTAAGGATACTGAATTCCACTGTCACATAGCAAATGAGCACAGTCTGAGTAGTGTAAGAGTTACAGAAGGGGGAGGAACAGAGTAGGATATAGGTGACATCACAGGGGGGAATGGTAGAAAGAAATGCAGTTCATTGGAGGTCAGAGTTACATGACAGATGTCAGACAGATATCATGGAAAGAGGTGTGCCACTAACTAAGCATGAGATAGTCAAGAAATGGAAGGTGTACACTGTTGCCTACACCAAAATTTCTTGCTGAATGTGTATGCGCACGTGTGCGCGCCATGAAGCGCGAGTAAGGCAGTCTGCGCACGTGTAAGGCAGACTGAGCATGTGGGAGCATGTTGGGAGATGTTTAACACTGTTTGCACGGGCGTGCACGCGTTTTAATCTGAATAAGCAGATTCTGAACCGTGTAAGTATGTGTGCGCGCATGTAAGCCACTGTGAGCGTGTTTCTGCTGGTTTACACATGGCTCCACCCTGAGGAAACAGAAAGGAAAAAGGAAGCAACAGATTTAGTAGGAAGCTAGCAGGGAATACTGCTGGAGCTAGCAGGTGAAAACAATTAGATGCAGGCAATTACACAGGCAGAATAGTAGCCCAGCCCAGCACTTAAAACTCTGCAAACAGCAGTGCAGGATGTTTCTCTCAAGAGACACTGCAAGACAGGAGTTAAGTTATCAGAAGTGAAAACTGAAAAAGCTGAACTCAGAGCAGAAATGTTAGGGGCTGCCATAGCTGTCATAATGAGACATAGGCGACTTGCTGAGGGTGGTGACAATGCAGATGGTGCCAGACAACCCACAGTGAGGAAACGGAGAAGACTGTACAGGCCCAGGGTCACCTACCACGGGTTACATGAGCTGGAGATAGTAGAGCGCTATAGAGTGGACAGAGACCTCCTGCAACAAATAGTGGAGCTGTGCAGGCCACGCCTCACACACAGAACCAACAGAGGGGAACCCATCCCAGTGGAAACCAAGGTATGCGTTGGCCTAAGAATACTAGCAACAGGTACCTTCCAGAGACCAACTGGTGATATGATGGGGATATCACAGGCATCAGCCTCCAGGGCACTGCACCAGTTCCTGGATGCCATGTCAGCACATGTCGGTGATCATGTATATTTCCCCAATGCCCGTGAGGTATTGGCCAGCAATATGCGTCTCTTCCAGCAAATAGCGGAATACCCTGAAGTAGTGGGTGCAATAGACTGCACGCACATACGCATCAAAGCACCAGCCGGTGAGCGGGGTAGGGCATACATCAACCGCAAGGGCTTCCCCTCCATCAACTGCCAGGTCGTGTGTGATGCCCAGGGCATAATAATGAATGTGTGTGCTGGCTGTCCTGGGAGCTACCATGATTCCCACATCTGGCATTTGACGCAGCTGTACCAGACATTTCCCAATGGGGACATCCTGCACGGACACCTAGTGGGGGATGCAGGTTATGCACTGGAGCCGTGGCTGATGACACCCATCAGAAACGCACACACACCTGAACAGGAACGCCATAATGAGGCACACGCACAAACACGTAATGTAATAGAGCGTGTGTTTGGGCTGCTCAAGTCACGGTTCCGGTGTCTGGACACATCTGGTGGAGCCTTGCAGTACACACCAACTACATGTACCCAAATTGTCATGGTATGTGCTATGCTACATAATATGATCTTGTGAAAACAGCTGCAGCAGGACCAGCATAGGGCCGGGCCAAACAGCCCCCCACCATTGCAAAGGCCATCACAGGCAGAGCGTGACTCGGAGGATGAACAACCTGAGCCTGCCCCAGTAGGCAGAAGGAGGCGTGCCCAGTATGCCCTGGCCTTGGCAAAGAGGCAACGCATAGCACATACACTGGCTCAGTAGGAACCCTGGGAATGATACCCCTCTGACTCACTCATATAGTAACAGGGATGCCTAACATGACACAACCTGCTCTCAAACATGTACAGGGAAGTGTAATATGCGCATCCGACAGAGGCAGCCCTGCAGCACCACCTGAGGCATGAATGCTATGTGTTAAGTAATATAACACCATGTATTATATGCACACCTGAGGACCCTGACTAACATCCTACCCTCACCAAGCATCATGCCACAACATGACAATGAGATGATCAAGTGCAATAATTGACTGAAGTATCGCAGTTAGTCAAAGGGGATCCAATGTGTGCCAGTCTGGGATGACATGCTGAGCATGACATGATGCACCACCTTCTAGGACTGGCGTGCACCTATCAGTGCAGGCCATATGGATACTGGCAAACGCTGTTGTTACCCACAGTGTGCCCTGAATAGGTAAGGCTCAAAACACAAACCTATCTCCATAGGTATCAGAAGGGATAAGAATAAGATAAGGGATAAGTCGAAACAGCAAGATGCATGCAGTCTAAACTCACCCAGTATGGAGAATGTTGATATATGTGCTGTAACAGAAAACTGAGCCAAGGCTCACAACAGCACCCTAACACTACCAGGTTACACCTCATACTGTGCTGTACAGCCTCAAAACATGGAACAAGCTACAAAAGGAGGGTGACTAGCAAGAATTGTCAAGGATAACCACACCCCCATGTTGGTACCACAACAAAAAGCAGCATGGACTAGCCATGGTCAAGTAACAGTGGCTACAACTGCCCCCCAGTTTATAGCCTGCTACTGACTACCGTCCTAACACCAGGAACTGCACCTGGCCTGTGCTGGAATACATGAATATATCAAGTCCTCCAAACCACATTATATTGGGTGACTGAAAATACCCAGACATAGACTGGGAGCATTATACTATCTCCAACAGTGTAGGACAAAAGTTCATAGAATCTATAAACCAAAAGGCCCAGGAACAACGTACCACTCCCACAAGAGGGGCAAGCATACTGGATGTGATAATCAGCAACATGGGTACTGGATGGCAAGATGAGAAGTGTATTGCTCACTGGTAAAACCAGCCCATAGAGTAATCACACTGGATATACAAATCCTGACCACAGTCCCTGGCCAGAAAACCACAGTGGAAAACATGTGTTAAGCAATATTTGTACTCCTCCAAACTGATATGGAATCCATTAAAGGTCCTGTGCAGGTGCAAAATATGGGCCACACCTCAGAACCTGTAATGCAGCCATTCCATGAACACTGCCAGGAATGCTTGGATTATGCAATCCTAAATTAAAACAAGACACAATGCCATACACGCAGGAATCTGGCATGGTGGACACCAGCCATAACCAAACCATGCAAGAGAATGAGGAAGCTACTACATGATAGAGCAAACATAAACAATGAAGTAATCACTGATCAGTAGTATGGCAATAAAATCTGTCCACACATACAATCCACTAAGGCCAGCCACAACAAGTTGAATCTGTGAATCCTGAGGCAATGTTACACCTGCCCCAAGTACACAGACAACCCCAACTCCACCCAAGAAATACAAATATATGTGAGAGATGCAACCATCTATCCAAACTGGAGGCTGAACTCCCTCAACTCAGTACTCCCAAAACTAGTCAGGAGGAGAAGGTAACCACACACACCACAAACACAGTCCCACATAGACCTATCACAACTGCAAACCAAACACATAAACACAGAAAAACATTCCCGGAGGCACAAATTACAAACACAGCACACCAACAGAGGCCTCTAAAGCAGACACCCAATCAAACAACCTCCAAACATAGCACATGCAACACATAGTACACAAAGCTGGTGTGCCAAACAGTCACAGGCCAGAAGGAGAAACAACATGCCTGATACAGTTGTAATAGGTGACTCCATAGTCAGACACACTGCTGTCCCCACACCAGACTGAACAAGGGAAAGGGTACAGTAAGCTGCCTGTAGGCTGCCACAATACGCCACATAACAGAAGTATGCAGGTCACTCCAAAGCAAGTTGAAATATGATGCAGTCATAGTCCATGCTGGTGTGAATGACCTGAGATGTACCTCCCTAGACTACATGAAAAGAGACATAGATGAGTTCTCTGATTATGTAGTCCAGGCCGGTATGACACTCACCATTTGCAGCATCCTACCCTTACCAAGAATAATGCCACAGTACAAACACGGAATGATCAGTCATAGCAAGTGGCACACTTACTGGTGTCATTCCAAGGGGATCCAATGTCTGTCTGCTTGGGATGTCATGCTTGACAAGCCACACAGCTGTTCTTGGGATGGCTTGCACCTGTTACCCCTGGGCGTCTGAATATTGGATAAGGCCTTTGCCACATCCATAGAGCCTTTTGTAGGCAAGGCTGAAGAGACTGACCCACCACCCTAGAAAACATAAGTGGAAAGAAACATAAGGGTAATGCTGACCAATGCCAGATGTGTAAACCCCAATATGCATGCTCCCAAGGCCATCCCCAGTATGGAGAACATCGATGTCTGTGCAGTGACAGAAACCTGCTGCAAGCCTCCTGACAGCACACCAGCACTACCAGGTTATACCACGTATCATGTGTCATGGCCCCAAAACCTGGAACAAAACATAAAAGAGGGTGAGTATCCATATTCAGCACAGACACCCATACGTCCAGGTAACTGACAATGCACAAGGCATTGGAGTCCACCCATGTGCAATTAACTGTAGGCAAGACTGCTGTACAGTCTGTAGCATGCTACAGACCACACTCTCACACACAGGAACCCCACCCAGCCGTCCTGAAGACACTGGACAGTATGAATGTCCCACCAAATACCAAACAAGGTACCACAAATTACCACATAGGTGGTAAACCATTATGTATGGAAGGAGTAACCAGGGACCTAGGGACACAAGTGGACAGTAACCTGTTATGTGACACCCACATTGCCAATGTGGCTAGGAAGACTGTCTACATTTGACACCGTATCAGGAAAGGATTCACATCTACGTCAACAGAGGTCATTGTGCCCCTATACTGTTCTCTAATCACACCCATAATCCAGTACAATGCCTCATATGGGATGTACCTTACCTGACACCTGCAGCAGTTAGAAAGACCTCAAAGGTACCTCACCAAGAGGATAAAGGGTCTCAAATAAATGTCATATGCTGCCTGGCTGTAGACACCCCAGCTAAATGCAGTCACATACTGCCTACACAGAGGCATTGCATGCCTGTTGTAGAAGGCCATGCCCAACACAGGAGTAATGGACATGCTCCACCCCAGAAAACTCAAAGCCATTGGAGCTGTGAGAGTGAGAGATGTCAACCTCAACAAATAATGAAATAGGATGTGCTGGT
This sequence comes from Protopterus annectens, assembly GCF_019279795.1. Lineage (NCBI taxonomy): Eukaryota > Metazoa > Chordata > Ceratodontiformes > Protopteridae > Protopterus > Protopterus annectens. Next base: position 1,681,301,256 of record NC_056737.1, read on the forward strand.
GGGACATATACATAATCCAGAGGCTCCCCACACCCTGGACCAGAATCCCACACCATGTTAGGCAGAGCCCTCACTGACACTCTTCAACAGGAATCTTGCCAAGTGGATGGATGATTGTAGAGTTACACTGGGGGTCTTCACTGTGTCATGTCCAGACAGAGGCACAGCAAAGCAAATCATAAATGGCCATAATATTCACATAGCAAGGGGTGGCAAAAGCCACACACACTCTGGCTAGGCTAACAAATGCCCTAGGGTGGATAGCCTAGTATGAACCTATGAACCTATGAAGATACAAATTGTACAGGACACTAAGGATAATCCCAAGGCTTTCACAACTGATGGTAGGAACCATGTTGGGAATTCACAGATATGCTCTGAATCACACAAATATCACAAACACACACACATATTGCCAACAAACATCCTGACAGGTGCAGTGCAAACCCCCCCCCGAATGCAGAATATCTATCCCAGCAGACTGCTGGCCCCCTGACATTGCAGATGCTGAGGTAACAGCCAACATCTACAAAGCAAAACACACAGCAGCAATGGTATGAGATGGTGTCCTGGGCTTAGTACAACATGGACTCCAAGATGAATGGAATGCCAAACCACACTACTGCTCAATGTCAGCCTTACCACAGAATATGTACCCAAAGAGCAGTGTACAACAACAGTGGTCCTTCTCAACAAAGGTGTTGCCTGAATGGATACTGAAAACTACTACCCCAGAATCCTGAGAAGCTCGGTCTGCACAGCTATGGAAAGGATCAGCATGTACCACAGACATAAAGATATTGGGGACCTACTGACACGGACCCTACCCAGTGTGGCTTTCTTAAGTGCAGATCCTGCCCCTAAACATGTTTGACTCAATTGAAACAGTCATTAAGGTCATTGATGAGGGCAATGTGGTCCACACAGCGTAGCTGGACCTTGCAAAGGCTTCTATACAATACTCTACGTGTTCATTATAGATAAGCTCACCAGCTTAAATATAAACCCCTATGTCAGTAGAGGGGTTGCAAACCAGACCAAGGACAGAACAGACATGGTCAGACATGCTGCAGCCATGTCAGACTACAAACCAGATATAACTGGCATCCCACAAGGCTTGGTCCTGGGATCTCCCTCGTCTGGGATATATGTCCCATAGGTACAGGCAAACATGGAAGGACTGTGTCCGAACATGTTTTCAGAGGACTACAAACTGCTCACCACATATGATCCACCAGCTGACACACGCATCCCACAAAAGGGCCACATAGAAACAGACAACTGGTGCCATAGCCATGTCAGCAAGCTAATTGCAGAAATGTGTATAGTCAACCCCCGTGGATATACAGTAAGTGCCCACCAATTACCACATAGGTGTTAACCCATTATGTAGTTAACATGTAATGAGAGACCTGGGGACACAAGGTGATAGATATCCTGCATTGGACAAACATGTGCTGTAGTGTTTACAGAAACATACCATATACCCACCTAATCATGAAGGTTGTCAGATCTAGATAAGGGGAGTTCATTGTGGCTCTGCAGTCATCCTTCATCAGCGGTACAATTGACTACAATAGCCCCTGTGGGATGTACCTCAGCAGACACCTCCATCAACTGTAAAGTCCCCAACAGTACCTCACCAGGAGTATCAAAGAGCTTGAACAGATGCCATGTGTTGCCTGATTAAACAAACTGCAGCTCCACACACTGCCATACTGCCCACCCAGAGGCAAGCTGTGCCTGATGTATAAAGTCTTGTCCAAGCCGGAATCAATGAATGTGCTGCACCTTGTACAATCTGAATGGCAGTGAGCTATGCACATGAGAGACCTGAACCCCAGCACTGACTTACATAGGACAAGCTGTACTGCATGATCCATAACACAGAAGCCACCCCCACCCATGAGTGAACCCCCAGTACAGGCTACCCATAGAGTCACTTATCAATCTTCCTCAATAGGGATCTTGATGAGTGGATGAGAGATGGTAGCTTTATCCTGGGTATCACTGTCATGTCACAGGTAGACAGAGGCACAGTATACTAACCATGACATATGTCATGGCAAACTCCACTTACAATGTGTGTTGAAGGACAAACACACTCTCCAACTAGCATTAGACATGGACTAGGGCACATCGCTAGTGTTTGCAAATGTACACCTATGTTGTGGAATACACTACCAATGTTGGACAAGCCTGGTTTAAGTAGTTCATATCAGAACAGAATGCAACATGGTCAGATGTACACAACTGGCCCCTAACCAGGCTGTTGTGCCCACTATCGAAATGTAAAGCAGTGATAGCACTAAAGCCCAGGATACTGTCCACCACACTCAAAGTACTACCAGTACACTATACAGTACTACAGTGTTAGGTCAGTGTGAAAGGATGTTGACAACTGTATGCAAAGTATCCCATGCAATCACTGCAGGCACAGTATAATCCTGTTGTGTTCACACACAAAGCAGTTGTACAGTAACTACACAACATGACACACAACACACAACCATAAACGGGTGATATTTGTTGAAGTTCACACTCATCCACAAATGTGGTGGGCTGCAGAGTCCAACATATGGAATGCTCACACTGGGCATGCTCACACACTTTGATAAATGAGACATATGTCAGACAACATGCCATGGGAAGGCTGAACTGGGCATGCTCACACACTTAGGCCAAATCTCAGTTTACCAGTTGGACACACATATCTGGTATTTTTATGTGTTATTCCAGGAACCAACCACATTACAGCAGTCTGCCCAGTGCACACAGTTAAATGACTACAGAGACATACGTGATATGGTGGATCCCTCCCATATGCAAACATCTTCCACAGATGCACAAGTTGTTCATTCAAACACGGAATGCTATGGCAATAAAGATGTGCAAACAGTCTATCAGGAACAAATAATGTGCATTTGACAATTAAACATATGGGTGTAGAGGTCAACACTAGGCTGTTTGCCATAGGGAATGACAGCTTAGCCAGAGTGTGCTTGGTGTCTGCCTCCCCACAGGATGCACATTCCCCTTTCTAAACACCGATGATGTCAGCACCCTATAAGTACAGCAGGAGAAAAGAAGCTTCCCAGTAATGCGAATAGCGTGCTCTGCTAATGTGTCTGTCACAAGTGTCATAGCATAGTTAGGTAGGGGCTTGAATCCTACAAATGCTCAGTGTGTGTGTGTGAGTGGGGTTGGTGTGTGTGTAAGTCTGTGGGAGAGAAATGTCCCTTTTGGCAACTGGGAAAACACACTACAGGATGCACAGTCCCCTTTCTAAACACCGATGATGTCAGCACTCTATAAGTACAGCAGGAGAAGAAAAGCCTCCCAGTAATGTGAATAGCACACTCTGCTAATGCATCTGTCTGAAGTGTCATAACATAGTTAGGTAGGGGTTTGAATCCTGCAAATGGCAAGTGTGTGTGTTTGGCTGAGGGGGGTTAGTGTGTGCGCAATTGTGTGTGAAAGAAATGTCTCTTTTGGCAACTAGGAGAACAGACTACAGGATGCACATTTCCCTTTCTAAACACTGATGATGTCAGCACCCTATAAGTACAGCAAGAGAAGAAAAACCTCTCAGTAATGCGAATAGCACACTCTGTTAATGTGTCCGTCTCAAGTGTCATAACATAGTCAGATAGGGGTTTGAATCCTGCAAATGGCAAGTGTGTGTTTTTGGCTGAGGGGGTTAGTGTGTGTGAGGACAATGTCCCTTTTGGCAACTAGGTGAACAGACTACAGGATGCACATTTCCCTTTCTAAACACTGATGATGTCAGCACCTTATACGTACAGCAAGAGAAGAGAAACCTCCCAGTAATGCGAATAGCGCACTCTGCTAATGTGTCTGTCTCGAGTCTCATAACATAGTCAGATAGGGGTTTGAATCCTGCAAATGCCAAGTGTGTGTTTTGCCTGAGGGGGGTTAGTGTGTGTGAGGACAATGTCCCTTTTGGCAACTAGGTGAACAGACTACAGGATGCACATTTCCCTTTCTAAACACTGATGATGTCAGCACCCTATAAGTACAGCAAGAGAAGAGAAACATCCCAGTAATGTGAATAGCGCGCTCTGCTAATGCGTCCGTCTCAAGTATCATGATATAGCTAGGTAGGGGATTAAATCCATACAAGTATGTGTGTTTGTCTGAGGGGGTTAGTGTGTGTGCAATTGTGTTTGGGGAAATGTACCTTTTGGCAACGAGGAGAATAGACTACAGGATGCACATTTTTCTTTCTAAACACTGATGATGTCAGCACCCTATAAGTACAGCAAGAGAAGGTAAGCCTTCCAGTAATGTGAATAGCACACTCTGCTAATGTGTCCGTCTCAAGTGTCATAACATAGTCAGATAGGGGTTTGAATCCTGCAATTGGCAAGTGTGTGTTCTTGGCTGAGGGGGGTTAGTGTGTGTGAGGACAATGTCCCTTTTGGCAACTAGGTGAACAGACTACAGGATGCACATTCCTCTTTCTAAACACTGTTCAGCTGAAGGCCATGGCTCTGGCACAAGTTGTCTGTTTCTATGATGCCCCTTTGGAAGATGCTTGTGTCGGCTGGAGAGTCGATTATGGTGGCCAGTTCGCAGTCATCTGCATATTTGGTCAGCCACAGTCCGTCCGTGTTGACCTGTACCTCCAATAAATATATACCAAACAAGAGAGGTCCCAGGACTGAGCCTTGTGGGACACAACTTGTAACTGGTTTGGAGTCTGGCATGGCTCCAGCAATTCTAACCATGTGGGTTCTGTCCTTGAGCCACTGTGCAATCCATCTAGTGACATAGGGGCTTATATTTAAGCTGGTGAGCTTCTCTAGAATGCCCAAGTGGGGTATTGTTGTGAAGGCTTTGCAAGGTCCAGGTAGGCTGTGTGAACCACCTTCCCTCGTCAATGGCCTTGGTGACTGTTTCAAAGAAATCAACCAGGTTAAACCTGGTAGTGCTGGTGTGCTCTCAGTAGCCCTGAACCAGGCATCTGTTACTGCACAGATATCGATGTTCTCCATGCCAAGTAGTGTTTTGGGTGCATGCATCTGGAGGTTTAGACTTCTGGTGTTGGGTAGCATTACTCTTAGTTTCTTATCCCTTGTGATACCTATGAAGGTGCGTTTGTCATTTGAGCCTTGTCTAACATAGGCACTATGGGGGTAGCAAGAGCCTTTGCCAATATCTGAAAGCCCAGGGGTGACAGGTGCAGGCAGTCACTAGCGAAGCAGGTAGTTCAACAGAAGATGAATATGTGAAGGTGTAGTGCCTGTGATTAGTTAGCAGTAGCATATATGACTGCTCACGTGGACACATGCCAGGTAAGTTATATGCACTGAGTCACAGGCAATGTACATGTGAACAGGACAAACAGTGACATCCTGTCAAGTGGGACATGGACATACATATAGTAAGCTATGCAGATGGCACTAGGAGTCCACAGAAGCTCTATAACTATGCATTGCAGGTGTGATCAGTATTCCAGGGTAATTGCAAGCAAACATGCATGCAAACAAAGCTACAGTAAACAGGGCTGCATGTAGTCCATTGTATAACAAACAAGCTGTACCAGTCCCAGTAGGTAACACTGCAAATATGCAGGCACTATGCACATGTACATGGAAATACATGGGTCAGATGGCTAGGGTCCAGTCTCAGTGCACACAAGTATACAGACCATGTACTGTCAGGATGTACAATAACTGGATGGAAACCCATGTGCTCATACCTGCAGTAATACACATGTCAAATAACAGACACTGAGCCTTCACTCAGTGGTTCCATACTTATTAGGATGTATGCTACCTGGCCTGCCACCACAGTATCCCTGACATATATGGGGACTCTCCCTCCTGTGACAGTTAGTTTTGTGTGTTGGGGCTGTCTAGCATGGTATGAGATGTGAGCATGCAGTGCTAGGGTGCTCCTGTGTGTCCTGTACCAGTCGTGTAGTACTGCACACATATCAACATCCTCAAACATCTGCATTGCAGAGTCCAGTGTGGGCAACATGCCACTTGCAATTTACATGTCCATCATTGCGTATTACTACATTCATTACCTTATCCCCTGTGCTAACCTATGTATGTAGCCTTCTGTTGACATCATTACCACCAGTATGCCAACATGTGCAGATGATACACTATGGTACCTACCATGGGTGTAGACAACAGGACATGACAATCACACACTTACTGCATCAGGCATGGTGTGATATACCCACAATTAATTCAGCACACAGTACTGTTAACAACATGATACTATTACTACACATCTATGTGGTCACCCTGTGCATCAGCAACATGTTAACCTGTACCTGCACAGTTGTTACAGATTGCAGGAGGTGGCACAGTTTCATCATATGCACACGGTGTGAACTTGGTATGCCTGGGTCAGCCACCGATACCACCAATTGACATGTATGTGTATGTGTGTTGGTGAGGGACAGCAGTAGAAGGTGGGGCAATGTTGATGCAGTGTGTGCGTGTATGCGGTAGCCCTAGGTGTTGTCAATTCGCATATGTGTATGGATGCACACAGTTCCACCTCATGGCTGCCATATACTGGTGTTTGTGGACAGCCACAGACTGTACCTGCCAGGTCATACAGATCAGTGTCTCTGGCCACGGACACGGTACCTGTGCCTTGCAGGGGTGCTACGGACCGTATCCAGTACCAACCCAGACTGGGTACTGTCATCAGAAGCAGGTGTTCGTTGACTGGACACAGATCCCTGTCGGGCCCGGCCAGAGCCACGTGCACGTGGTCTCCTGGGGCGGTCTGATGACAGCACAGAGCCAGCATTGCTGGGGCTGCTGCTGGCACTACGGGGGCAGCCGTGGCCCTGTTGTCATCCGCGACGACTGCCAGCTGCTGCTGTTGCTGGCATACGGCCACGTTGATGCCTCAACCGCCCACCATCCCCCTGGCTCATGGACATGTAGTTGTGGAACTGATCTAATATGTCCCCACAACGTCTGTCTATGACATCGGTAAAATCACGGATGGCAGCCGCAGTGTCATGCATACTGTCAGTCATGGCTGTGCGACATGCTGTCAGCTCCCTCAGACCCTGTCTGGTGTACCATTCCATACGTGACTGTGCCTGCATGACAGCCTGAAACATAGCTGAGGTTGTAAGACCTCTGTGGGCACGTCTGACAGGGGCATTACGCCCACGGATGCTCCCACGAGAACCCCTGGACATCTGTCTGTGTGGTACCATCTCTGGGCCATGCCCATGGCTGCTGTGTGGGGAGGCATGTGCCACAGATACCACATTACCCTGGTCAATGCCCACTGTATGCTGTCCATCACCTAGGGACATTGGTGACAAAGGGTGTATTGGCAGGATAACTGTGCGCATTGATGGGGTCGACAGCTGTGTACTGTCAATCGGCTGACCAATGGCGGACCCTGGCATACTTTCCTGTGCCATTACACAGATGTCATCATTATCAGTACCCATGGCACCTGATTCAGGTTCCCCTGCTACATGACACCAGAGCAGCAACAGAACCTGTGGGAGGGAAACAGGAAACACAGTTTACAATGTCTACACATTGCCAGTGATGCACACGTGCACACATGCACACATGCACACACATGCACATGCCAAGATGTGCACACATGCACACATGCACACATGCACAGGTGCACACATGCACACATGCACATGCACACATGCGCACACAGGTGCACACATGCACACATACACACATGCGCACAGGTGCACACATGCACACATGCACAGGTGCACACATGCACACATGCACAGGTGCACACATGCACAGGTGCACACATGCACACATGCACAGGTGCACACATGCACACATGCACAGGTGCACACATGCACACATGCACACATGCACAGGTGCACACATGCACACATGCACACATGCACACATGCACAGGTGCACACATGCACACATGCACACATGCACACAGTTTCACACAATTGTACAGTACTCAGTATGCGTGATATCAACACACAGACACAGACACACCTACATGCATACAAAGAGCACTACTAAGTGAGCCAAATAGTACTATTACTATCAACACTATTACAGGAATTGTTAATACACACTCACCAGCATGGATAGGCTGCATTGCTGTTATACCAGAGGGTCCTGCAGACGTGAAGAAACTAATGTCAGTGGGCACAACTGTGCCATTGTTACTGAGTATGATACAGGTCAGTAGTACAACAGTCGCCTTTCACAGGTCAGCTGCTAATATTGAGGATATCATACTTGCACATTAAATACTATGGTGACAGCTACAAACCAAGGACACACCTCACACATGCATTAACTACCAGTGTACATAACAGTCAACTATACATATGGCATATTACCTGCACGTTCACTGTCTTGCTGCTGCGTGGCTCCAGCCTCCATCATAATGCATGTCTGCTGCTGTTGTTGTTGCTGGCGGACTGGAGCCACTACACTCATGAGTAGTCCCTCCAGTCTGGTGAGTGGGGATGTGTAGCCACCCACCACCTGTGGCGACCTGTTGCCTGTGGATATCCGGCGACGCTGATGGACATGTCTGATTAAATCACTGCAGTGATGTCGTACCTGCTCATATGTCCTATTATGCGTGCCTATGTCATTTACCCAACGGACAAGGTCTTGCCACAGTGCAGCCCTCTCCTGCTGATTCTGGCTGGTGCGGGAAAAGAGTATTGCATAATCCCGCACCAGGCTCTGGTGTATCTCCTCATCCTCAGCTGTGGAGTAGGTGGGATTCCTGGTGGGCCATGTACCTGAGAAAGAAAATAACCTGGTATCAGCAATATATGTCAGCAGAATTTGGCACACATACTACACATGCTACTCGGCTGTTATGCTACAACATATCTCACATATGTAGCATCTGTCTGTCTATTGGTGGATACACATGTAGATGGCCAGGTATCAGTGCTCAGCCAGCAACTGTGCAACAGTACCTGGCACACTCCATACGACATACTACCAAACCCCAGCAGTCAGAACACTGATTCAGGTCAAGAGCACCTCCTCACTCTGGGGGTTTGTATCTAGGTACTGTATGGCCTACATCATCAACTACTGTGAGCTGACCACACACTGATTGCCCTGGATATACATATCCCACCTCCACCACCAGCACAAACGACTATAGTGCATAACATTACAGATACAAACTTTACACTTTGTAACAGTGACATGGTATCCTTTCAGCCCACTGGGCCAGTGGCAGATACAACCCACAATGCTGACCCCTACACAATTGCTTTCTACAGACATCTCCGAGAATGCATGGATCATGCAATCCCATATATGACCAAGACACTCTCCACAAAGGGACAGCATCCTGTCTGGTGGACCCCAGCCATAGACAGATTGTATTACAGAAGATGGAAGCTACTGCAAGACAGAGCATAATTCCATAAAGGGAGGGCATGTCTGAGCAGCACTTGTAAGGATCTATTTTCCATCATACAAACATCCATGGGCAACTTTGAGAGGGAAATCAAGAGGGACACTACAGATAACCAGAAGGCCTTCTTCAGTTATGTTAGCAACCTGGTCAGGATCCATCCTCTATGCCCATAGTTAGTACACAACAGCACATATTTCACTGACACCACAGATATTGACAACATTGTGGCAGACAGGTTCAGTGCAGGTGTCACCCCACCCTCTCCCCCAAAATAAGACATAGTTATCCCAGCTGACTGTAACCTCCCTGTCATCACAGATTTCCAGGTGAGAGCCACCCTCAGGACAGCAGAATACACAACATGAATGGGACCTGATGGTATCTCCAGTTGCATGCTACATAAACTCTGACAGGAGCTAAACACACATATAGAAGTGCTATGTAACACTAGCCTGACTAAAGGATATGTACCTGTACACTGGCGCACAGCAGCAGTGGTTCCACTCCACGAAGGAGGCACCTCAACATACCAATACAATACAACACAATACATTACATTACAATACAATACTATACAATATGCTATTGCCCCTGGGACTACAGCAGCGTACTGTTCTGCTACCCTGACCATTGTGACACATGTGGTGTGATGGTACCTGCTGCTGTCACACAGTTACACAGGGTGACTCATATGGCATATTACCTATCTGACTAACATTCAGCAGGGGTATGTGTGACATGTACTCATGGGGAGTCTTGCTTCTTAACACTGTGTGGTTTATTGCAGGGTATGTCTTATCTGTGGGTAGGAACTTTTACCTCCACATGTGCACTCTATTGCAGTGGCATGGACGACACACAGCAGACATTTAGGTTGTGGATGGTGTGAGGTGTTACTATGGTTGTTGGACATCTGTCATGGGTGTGACTTACATATGTAAATCCGGGAGTGGTAACCTCTATGTGGGTAGTATATGTGTACTCTGTGGTGTTGTCAGTCACTGTGCATTGGTAATGTGTTTGAGTGCATTGTCACAGTGTTGAACATGTCACTGTGTCCTTCTCCATATCTGTAGCTGTCATGTGAGGTCCATACCATGGCATCCATTATGTGGTGTGGAGGGGTACACCGACCTACATGTCCATAGCTGACACACCATGTCCGCTGACACATACCATGTGCAGGTATTCCAGGTATAGTGTGCCACTGTGAATATCATTGGAGCCACTATTGTACACATTTATGACCCTGTTCACCCCTGACACATGCAGTGGTGGGCAGCCAATCACATATCTGGTGGTTACTGGTGTAGGTGATCTGGAATGTGGTATGGTACTCCGGTTTTGACAATGGTGTTCACTCCATGCCTTTGTCACCAGGCACCTGTTGCAATACATCTGTACACATGTGCCTCACTCAGAATTTATATACATATCTCTCTCTCTCTCTCTCTCTATATATATATATATATATATATATATATATATATATATGTATATAGATATATCTATATGTATATATATATATATATATATATATATATATATATATATATATATATATATATATGTCTGTATACACATATATATATATTGATGTACATATATTGCTATAGATGTGGAGGGGGACACAGAGGGGGTGTGAGTGACAGAAGGGGTGGGACAGGCTGTGTTGCAGGTCGTCATATACAGTCATACCTGTAGATAGTCAGATCAGTCTGTCTATGTATATGTATCTACATATATCTATATCTGTATGTGTGCATTACATAGATATGTTTGTACAATATTCTATCTACATCTGTCTATGTATTCCTACATCTCTCTCTCTATGTATGTATACATATATGCATATCATATATATATATATATATATATATATATATATATATATATATATATATATATATACACATACATATGTTGATATACATACGTATCCATATGTTAGACAGGTATATCAACATATTTGTCTACCATACTGTATACATACACTAACATACTGCTAAACATACATAACTGTGAAACCTACTTTGTACATGGCACTACAACCTACAATCAACCAACATTGATATGTGCACATAGATGCTCTCACATACAAATGTATGTACAGCCTTCACTGATAGTTGCTGTATGTCCCCTGCCCTTTACACATCTTCATATACATATGGATACAGACCAATGACACATATGGAGGGTTCACAGTATGTAGACCTTTATAGTATTACTTTACATTACCTGTGTTTGTCACAGCTGCTTGTGTTGCTGTCTGGTTCTCTGTCCTGCTGCTCCACTTCCTAGTTGTCAGCTTTCAGGTAGCTGTTGCTGAACAATTTGTTTGTGTCTGCTTAATTGCAATTTTCTCTGTCTCTGTCTCTCTCTCTCTCTCTCTCTGTCTGTCTCTCACGTCCTTCTCAGGGTGCAATGAAAGTATCGCATGTGTGGACTGGGAGTACAGCATACTTTTGTAGGTATCTGCATATGCCCATGTGATGGCCTCTGCACCAATTGTTAGCCAGCATTTGCTAATTGCATGCAGCCAGTTGTGTACTGATTGCAGTTCTCACTGTGATTTCAGAACAGTGCTATAAAACGGTATGTGAGATAGGCGTAGCCCTTTCAGATTTTAAGGGCAGGGACCATGCTGTTATGCTGTGGACAATGTTCTGTGAGTGTAAAGGTTGGTATCTCTCTCATATTTCCAGGTGTGTTGTAGATTAACGTTCCTCCATTCATTTCTCCAGTTTCCTGTACTAACTGTGTATGTACACTGACACCTACAACTACTACTACTGTTAATGTGTGTGTGTGTGCTTTCCTTTCACTTTTGCTTGCACTTTGTTGCTAAGGCTTCAATAGTTGCCCTATATAGTCACTACTTGTATGCCTGCTAGGTGTCTTGACTGTAGTGTGCTGCTGTAGCTTTCCTATTTTCCATGTACGTTCACACCTTGGAATGCTTGCTATATCTGCTAGGGTGTTACAGCATGCAGTGTGGTCTGGCCATGGTGTGGGCCTTGACATCTATTAGGGTATTTGAGTATGCTGCTGAGCAGGCCCCAGAGATTTTCAGGTTCATCTGTTATGTGCCTCATGGAATGGTACATATCAGTGGGGTACACCCATTAAAATGTCTGGTATGCTGCAGTTGTGACTGTGGGTTGGCATGAGCATATGTATTACTACACTTTTTCTGCCATGCAAGTGATGAATACTTTCAGGGCTCCATAGTTACCATTGCATGTGTTACACCTTTCTGCCTACTGTTTGTACATTTCACATGGGGTCTGTGGGGCATCCCTGTAAGTCATTCACTGTTGCTATGTCTAGGCTCTTAACTATTCAAATATGGTGGTGTCAGACCCGTCATGTGTACAGATATTTGCAGGTTGTCCACATTTCTGCCTCATATTTTGGTCAATATCTCATGCACACCTTTTTCTGGCAAGTCACTCTGGGCTCAAGTCAGAATATGGTGACAAAGATTCAAGTTTCAGACTGCATACCCTTCCAAACATCCCACAAAGTGCAGACCCTGTTACTCTCTGAACTGTCTGCGTTTGTTGTAACATTATTTGTAATGTGTCCCTGGTTTTGGGCCTTTGCTCCACATATTTTATTACTTGGTCCAGATGTGTTCCTGTAAGAGGTTGTGGGGTATGGGCAGTGCTTATCCTGCTGTGAGTATGTGTGTGGCTTGCAAGGTGCTATTGTGACATTATTACCTACTAGCTTCCAACTAGCATGGCTGTTTCTGTTCACACACTACTATTATGGAAATCCACTAGTTTTGGTAGTAATTCTAAATGGCATGCTTTGTGTACTACACATCTATATTCCCTTTACATTCATTCCTACTATTACATGATATATTTATTTTAGCACAATGCTCTTGTATAAGAGTCATGGCTTAGTGGTAAGTCATGCAGACTACTGTTTCCAAGGTCCTGGGTTCGGCACTCACAGTGGGATTTTATTTTGCTTTTGAGCTGAGTACAGGACCTGTCAATCAAAGTGACTAAGGCACTTTTAAGCAGTTGTAACCAGGTTAGCGCTGGTTTGCAAGGAGCTCACGCATGCGCACTGGCGGTTAGCTCCGCACACACCCACTTACAACCGCTTAAACGTGCTTACTCTTGCGCACACCCGCGCTATTTTCTTTGAAAGAAAAGAAAATGGGGAGACAGGAAAGTGGTGAAAAAGGGGTCACAAAGAGGGTAAGACAGTAGGGAAACAAGCTTGGGATGTGCAGGAGGGATGTAGGTAAGGCCCATAGCTATCCATTTCTTCATCAGCAACAGCTGTGCATATGTATGTAATTTGGTATGACATTTGAAACCTTCCACCCCTGAGAGAGGTGTCAGGACAACAATAATACTTGTTGTACAGCCAGTTGTAATTGATAGGTTCCATGTCCAGTAGACATGTGTGCGGAATGGGCAGCTATGTATGGGGCGTAATTTTTTTGTGGGTACAGAGTGCCTTTTTTTTTTTTTTTTTTTTCAGGTGAGAGTGGTATGTCAGGTGAAGGAAGTCGGTACAGCTGGGGAGGTAGGTTGGGTAGGTAAACAGACAAGACAAACAAGACGCATACAGGGGTGGTGTATGACACATGTGGGAGGGTTACGCAATTGACGGGGACGGAGGTTTGGATATACAGAGCCATTGAGCCCACAGATGGCAACAGTGGAACTGATATCCCCACCCATAGGCAGTTGCCACTGTTCCTTCACTGCCCAGGACGGGGCTGTGCTGGGGGCTGTGTAGGCGGGGCAACAGGCATGCCCGTTAGTTGCGCCACCCGTGCCTCGAGCTGGCATAGGGACTCGAGAACAGAGTCCCGAATCTCCCTACGCACCACAGTCCGGATGCTACGGAGGGTGAGTGGTGGTTCTCCTCCGGCCACACTTGCAGAGGGGGGGGGCTAGCCCCATCCCCTGCAGCGCTTCCACCTGCAGGTGGCACAGGGCCACCGGAGGAGGGTCCGGACTCGGCACTAGTGCCAGGTGCACTCGCCAGCTGAGGTGGGAGAGGTGGGTCCGCTGGAACCCTCCTTCCCTGTCGTCCTATGTTTTGCATTATGTCATGACAGTTTGGGTTAGTGACATATAATACCATTCACAATTAGTTGTAACAGCATGCATTAGTATTCCCATTAACCAAACACCCAGATATTCACACCATTGAACAGCGTGCATAACACATGCATAATTTGAGCAGAAATACACAGTCCAACAACATGCAGGGTTAATTGATGGCAACAGGCCATCAGGTGTGGATGTATGAACAGGGCAGATGCATCAATGGACATGCAAATATATATGACCCAACAGGACAAACGTCCAGGGGTGTTAATTGTGATTGCACATACCATTTTCACGTGGAATGGGTTATATGTGGTTATAGGGTGGGGTGAAGAAAGTAATATTAACACCTTCGAATAACAATACATATGCTGTACATTTCTAATAGCTACAGTTATATACACACTACTGTTCTAACTACAGTTTCCTATATGATAACTATTTCAACTTGGTGATAGGACTGTTACTGCAACACCAATATACATTTTATGGTTCTTCATACACATTCATATCTAGCTTTGTTCAGCTACATCATCCTGCTACATTTGCTTTATATAGCTGTAGACAAGTGTGGATGTTTGGTATATCAGACAAACATCCTATCTGCATATTGCAGACTGAGAGCAACATATCCAGATTTTGGGATACACATTCCAGATGCAGCAACACTTTGAACAGACTTTGCTGTTTGGTTTTGAATCTCACATGCATTTCATTCTGTCTTGACTGCAGTATACTTTATTCAGGGGTTATTACTACTGTATTGCTGGATTCATGACACTTTCTCACACTCTCTCACTTGCTTTCATTTTACTATTCAGGATGGTACTTCTAGGCTTTATTGACATGTTTTACCAGTAGTTATTACAATCCTTTCCAGCAGTCTCACTTATGTCATGTTTCAGTATTTCCACAGGGATATATTTCACACATGTGATTTCATCATCTTCTGCAGCTATACTTTTCAGCCTGCTGCAGGTTGTGTACTATTTTCTTACAGGCAGGGCATTTTTATTTCAGAATATATGTCGGACAGTTTCATGTTTAGGTTAAACTTACAGGCTGAAACACACTTTTGTAATCAAGCAATACTTGCATACACTTTCACACTGTTACTTGCAGATTTTATTACTTACTGACTGCACTGCACTCTTTTGCTGACTGTCATACTTTTATATTTCTTTACAGTTACTGGTAGTGGATTAGTGACCTGCCTGGTGGCGCAACCGCACCAGCCTATCGCCATAGGCTCTGCGGTTCGCAGAATGGACACCTGCAGCTGTAATATAAATGAAGTAATATTGGAATACACATCTCCATAATATCAGCTAGTTTAATTTCTTACATACATAATTAAATGTTACTTACTAAGTAGTGGGGCGTTGGGTGTTTGCCGGGCCTCCTGGATCCAAAGGTTCAGTTGGTCCTGCTTGTGTCTCTTCAGGTCCGCATGGTGGTGACAGACCTGCTCACCAGTCCTTGGAATCCCTGTGGCACTGGTGAGATCATGAGCAAACCGGTCCCACGCCTCAGCCCTGTATGCTCCCCAGAGGACCTGGCCCTGCATGAGTTGGGCTTCATGATTATGGACTAGGAGCCAGACCATGTACCTGGACTCCTCAACACCCCACCTCTGTGCTTGAAAGCAACTACCCTCTCCTACTCCTGTCATTCTGCTTGCAGGTCAGTTCTACAATCGTTTATGCTGTGTATTCCCGCCTATGGGGCTTATATAGTCCGTTTTCCCACATATCTGTGATTGGCCATTTTGGAATTGTATCAACTTCAGTAAACCTGCATTGTCATGCTCTAGTTTGTATTCATTCCTATATATTAGCTATTATTGCATTTACAGGTACTGCTGTCATGGCTTAGTGGTTCTGTACCTTGACTATGGTGTATAGTATCCTGGGTTCGAACCTGGCCACTGCTTTTTATTTTTCATGACTGTCTAGACATGCTGAGGGGTGTGTCTGTGTAAAGGCAGTTTTGATACGGCTTGCTCAACGTTGCCCGTCGGTTAGCTTGTTTGCACAGTGCGCAGCTCCGCGCAAATGGGGGACGCTGCTTTAAGCCTCATTTGGCTATCGGCACGCATATTACGCTCAGCTCAGTCGGGGGCACATAGATTTAGCGTGTTAAACCACTGCTCAGCTACGGGCACTCATTTTGCACCAGTTAAACCACTTCTCATCTACGGGCACATGCACTCACTCTGTTAAACTGTAGCTCAGCTATGAGCACATCTGGCATTTTTTCTTCTTTTGTTACCTCACATGTCTTCAATATAAATGGGATATTTCATTACATTTTACATAAATTGGGGTTTTATGTGTACATATTTGTCAGGGACTTGTTTCCTGCTTATTTTGAAAAAAAAAAATTGGTGTTGTGGGGGCTCGAACCATGAATGCCTGCTCTTCAGCCAACATCTCTACCGCTACGCTATTGCTTCCTGGCTTATTTTGCATATTTAGTTCTTATATGCTTTCCCACTGACTGCTAACTGTAGCTGCGCTATGGGCACGCCCGCGCAAACAAGCGCACTCACGGTTAAACATCTTTACAATTTAAAAAAAATATATAACATGTTCATTTATATATATTTTATGTTCATAGTCTGTGGGGGCATGTGTTGTGTTGCGTTTATTCACATTTCCATGGACTCTGTTATGGGTGTTTACTTTGGGCACTTTTACACTTCTGGGGGCATGTCCGCTTGCAGGGCTCAGCCTACGGACACGCCCCCTACTGTCTTACACGGACCGTGTTAGACTTAGGTGTGATTCAGCATGCTCTCATGAATATGCAAAGCATGCTGACATCACTCCGTTTAACTGCAGCCTCCGTGTAAGAGTTATAACTCTTACACGGAGGCTTCGTGAATCCTGGGGACTATTTATTTATTTATTTATGTATTTTTGTTGAGCTGGAAAGTCTGACTAGGCATGTATCATTTTCAGTAGAGACCCAGGGAGAAATGCTCCAACAGTTACAAATCATGTACAATTCTTTGAGGGAATTTTCTTGGGCTAGGCTTCTATAGGCTCCAGGACGTTAGCCTAGTACACACCTATGAACATATAAAGATGAATGAAAGCTAGCATACTGCACATGTAAAGGTTAACTTACAGTTTGGTACAATTAGAAAGAGGTTATGATCATGAGCACGTAGAGCAATAAAATCACAGTTTGGTATCACAAAGACTACAGTAGTTAACATGTTAACATTCTAACAATTTTACAGGTAGGATGCAGAAGTAAAAGAAGCACTCTAGGCATTGATTTAAGTGACATGATATTGTTTGAACTAAATCAGAAATGTCTTTGTGCAAATCCTATACAATGTTTATGTGTCAGCGTGATGAGCAGCAGCGCTAATTGCATATGCATGCTGTGCATCATCCTCAGTAGCAAGCAAGTATACAAGGCAAGAAACAGAAGAAAATCATATTTTATTTATTTATTTATTTATTTATTTACATTTGTTTATCGGAAAATTCTGACTGGACGCAGGTTCTTTTTCAGCGGATCCCCGGGGAGAAAAGCTCCACATCATGTACATGAGAAATAGAGATACAAAGTTGCAGCAATAGTAAATGACATTACAGGTTGTTGGCTTTAATACAATAACAAGATATTGATTATCAACAGTATATACAGTAAATATTGCAAGTTAAGATAATTTCTTGTCATTTATAATATTAATAACAAAGTTGTCAGACAAGATGTTAAAGTATGTAAAGACAACTAGCTATTACTGACTGTGGTTAGTAGTGGCGGTAGTATAGTCAGGTTAAGAGTCTAGGTGGGGGGGGAAGGTAAGGGTGGGGGTGTTAGTCTGGATTAGAACAAGGACAAAGCCAGTGCAAATTTAAGTAGAATTTGAGCGCAGTCTTGAAAAGGCTGCTGAAAGGTAGAGTAGTTATAGAGGGTGGAAGATTGTTCCAAAGTTTAGATATGGTACATGAAAATATGGCTTCTCCTGCTGAGTTTTTGGGTTTGATAACAGTGAGTTGATTTTTGTTGCTTGATCTTAGCGGCCTAGTGGGGTGATAGGGTTGGAGAAGGGTTTGAAGGGAAGGGATGTTAAGGGGGTGGTTAATAAGTTTATGAGCGGGGGTGAGTTGATTAAAGTGAAGGAGTTGTGGGAGTTCTAGCCAGTTTAGTTCTTTAAGGGAAATACAATGATGACTGTGGTAGGAGGTTCCAGTGGCAAATTTAGCAATTTTGTTGTAACAAGCATCCAGATTGTGTAGGTCTGTCTGTCTAAGTTTGGTAAGTATGGGGGATGCATATGGTAGGGTGGAGATTAGCTGGGAATTGGCTATGGAGATTCTTACCACCTTGGTTAGGAATTGGCGGATTCGATATAATGCACCAAGTTTCTTGTGAACTTTTTTTATTATGAGAGATATGTGGGTGTCAAATCTAAGTTTGTTGTCTATTTCTACACCGAGTAATTTTGTGTGTTCAGATGGAGAGATGATGGTATTGTCTTTGGCAAGAATGTTAAAGTGGGGGTGTTTTGGGTGGCTTTGGAAGGTTGGAACCGGAGAAGTTTTGTCTTACTTGGGTTGAGTAGGAGCTGAGCATTGGATAGCCAGCTTTCTACAGAAGAGAATAATTCCTGTGTGATTTTTTGTAGTTCTGGTAGAGTGGAAGAAGAGCAGATGAGAGTAGAGTCATCTGTGTACTGTATAAGAGATGCTTGTGTGGTGGCAGCATGTAGGCTGTTAGTGAAAAGTGAGAATAGCAGAGGGCCAAGGATAGACCCTTGGGGAACTCTGAGAGTAACTGGGAGGCAAGGTGACATGTTATCATCCCAGATTACTAATTGCTGGCATCCATGTAGATAGCTGTGGAAGCAGTTGCAGGCTGATTGTGAGAAAGAGAGGTTTGGGAGAGTAGAGAGTAGTAGCTCATGAGATACCATGTCAAAGGCCTTTGAGAGATTTAGAAATACGGTAGTAGAGGAGAGGCCATTGTTTTTGTGATGAAGTATAGTGTTGGTGAAGGAGAGCAGAGCGGAGGTAGTGCTCTGATATGGCCTGAAATCATGTTGGGTTTTGGAGAGGAGATTATTAGCTAGGAGGTAGTTGAAGACCTGGGTGTTGATACATTTTTCAAGTATTTTGAAGAGAGGGGAGAGGATAGCACTGGGGCGGTAATTGGACAGGTCGGTGGAGGGGTGCCTTTATGTTGGGGAATGATGTGGGATATTTTCCATATCAAGGGAACATAGTCTTCTGTTATGGAATGGTTGATTAGAATTGAAGTTGGGTAGGCTAGTGTATCAGCTGCAATTTTCAAGTATTCAGGGGGGAGGTTGTCAGCTGTGAGTTTGGTGGGTTTAAGATTTTACAATAGTCTTTTTATGTTGAAGGTAGGTACTGAGGTGAAGAAGAAAAGAGGAGTGGGGGGTTTAGGGTTAGGAGTTGGGGGCTGTTGTAGGGAAGTGTTTAGAGATGTTATAGTTTCAGTGAAGTGTTTGTTGAAGGATTCAGCAATACTGCTGGAGGAGGGGGGAATTGATGGCTGGGGGGTATCAACCTTCCATGGGTGGAGGATAGTGTTAATAGTGGACCAGAATTGCTTAGGGTTGTGGTTGGTAGAGTTTAGGGTGGCTTTATAGTAGAGGGATTTGTCTAATTTTATATGTTTTTTGGCTTTATTGGGCAATTCAAGGAACGATTGCCTATCTGAGTTATTTTTTGTTAGTCGCCAGTGCTCCTAGGCCTTATCTCTGGATTTCATTAGGGTTCTGGTGGTCTTTTGTAACCATGGGGCACACCTGGATCTGACTTTGGCATTTCTTACAGCAGCATGGGTGTTTAGGATGGAGAGGAAGGTACTGTTGAAGAAGTGTACAGCCTCATCTAGGTTGGGGTATTTTAGTGGTGACCAGTTAATTTTTTGCAGGGAGGAGATGAAGGAGTTGGGGTTGAAGTTGGACTTGTTCCGTATTTGCCTGTGGATAATGGGCTTCAGACTGTTTGTGTGGTACCGAATTAGAAAATTGGGGGAGTGGTCATTAAGACTGTCAGGTAAGCAGCCTGCTAGGTAAGAGTGAGGGGCTTTGTTGACTAGGATCCAGTCAAGTAAGGTATGATTGTTAGGGTTTTTGTTGATTCGGGTGGGGGATTGAATGAGTTGAGTGAACCCATGGAGATTAAGGTGAATGGTTGGGAGACTGTTATTACAGGATAGCCAGTTGATGTTAAAGTCACTGAGAATGATGTTTTCCTGGGGTAGAGTTAGAGTAGTCCAGCTCAGGAGATTTTCTAGGGGTGTAATATTTTGCCCTGGTGGGAAATAGCATCTTATGATATTGATTGTTTTGTTTGGGTTTAATTTGAGATTGGAATAAAGGATTTCTTCATTGTTGTGGTGAGGGGCAGATGAGTTTAGGAGTTGAATATTGAGGTGGTGTTTAAATATCAATGCTATACCACCTCCTTTTTGGACAATCTGTCTATGCGAAGGTATCTTAGGGATATTTTATGTTTGAGTGTGTCAGGTGTTTGGTACTGGAGTGTGTGTACTGGGAGGATGGTTTTGGTGGCAGGGGTTGTGTAGTTATAGTGTAAATGTTTGAGGGAGGGTGTTGAGAGAGTACAGAGGAAGTTGTTGGGGCATGTGACTGTGGAGCCTTGGTAGGATGTAATGTGAGCTAGAACTATACAGGTTAGGATTATTATTATATTAGGTAGTAGCATGATTGTGTTGGATGTAGGGGGAGGGGATGAGTAGGGATGTAGCCTTATTGCTGGAAATTAGGGGTGGGGTTAAGGCTATGAATAAATGCAGAGGTACTGGGGGTGGGTGGGAATAGGGAGCAGGGAAGGAGCGGAGTGAGCATAGCGAATGGAGCGGGCTAGAACCCCCCCAGGCTAAAGACTGCAGGGTAAGTATCTAAATAGCCAAATTGTTAGGAGTTATTAGAATCCAGTCGGGAAAAACAATCTATAGACCTGATTTTAGCTTTGTTCTTTCTGGGTTGATACCTAGTTTGAAGCAGACAAAAAGTGGCAGTTTAAGTACCTTTTTGCCTCTATTTTACAAGTGGGCAATTCCAGTGGTTCTACGAATGGAGCAGGCTAGAACCCCCCCAGGCTAAAGACTGCAGGGTAAGTATCTAAATAGCCAAACTGTTAGGAGTTATTAGAATCCAGTCAGGAAAAACAATCTATAGACCTGATTTCAGCTTTGTTCTTTCTGGGTTGATACCTAGTTTGAAGCAGACAAAAAGTGGCAGTTTAAGTACCTTTTTGCCTCTATTTTACAAGTGGGCAATTCCAGTGGTTCTACTGGGTTATCTTTTTTCACCTAGAGCTTTATCTTGGTTTACTGATAACTAAAAAGAAAAAGTTAACTGGGGAATGTATTTACAGCAGATGGGGATGGAGGTGCAGCTGCCATCCCTAGCCGTGGGTAGAGCAAGTTATTTCCGCTTTAGACCAGGTACTTTCTACAGTAGCAGGCTAAGAGGGAAATGTAGCTAGACAGCTACAGTAACTTATTTTCCATTTAAAGCCCTTGAGTCCTTGTGGCTGGTTTCTTCACTGCAGATGTAGCCGATGGCCAAGGATTCAGCAAGTGGGGGACTGAGAGAGAACCCGTTCACAGGGACAGTGGTCATGTAACTTATTTTCTGTTTAAAGCCCTTGAGTCCTTGTGGCTGGTTTCTTCACTGCAGATGCTGCCAATGGCCAAGGATTCAGAAAGTGCGGGACTGAGAGAGAACCCTTTCGCAGGGACAGTGGTCAAGTAACTTATTTTCTGTTTAAATCCCTTGAGTCCTTGTGGCTGGTTTCTTCATTGCAGATATGGCCAATGGCCAAGGATTCAGCAAATGGGGGACTGAGAGAGAACCCGTTCACAGGGACAGTGGTCAAGTAACTTATTTTCTGTTTAAAGCCCTTGAGTCCTTGTGGCTGGTTTCTTCACTGCAGATGTGGCCAATGGCCAAGAATTCAGCAAGTGGGGGACTGAGAGAGAATCTGTTCGCAGGGACAGTGATCAAGTAACTTATTTTCTGTATAAAGCCCTTGAGTCCTTGTGGCTGGTTTCTTCACTGCAGATGCGGCCAATGGCCAAGCATTCAGCAAGTCAGTTTACATATGAAGTTCTGATGAGAGTAACTCATAAATCTTGAGTACTAATTTCCACGTTCCCTTTACACAGTATGGCTTTGAACCCTAAAGCAATTCTGTTATGGGTCCAAAGTCACTGCATTTACAGGTTGTGCAACAAAAAAGAGGTACACAGTATGTGTGTACATCAGTCACTCATTGGTAATATTGTGCAGCAGTGACAAAATTCCACTAATGGAGATTATAGAAATGAAATTGTTCATCCTTTGTTTCATCTGTGAGCCCTATTTTTGCTCTGCTAAACAGTGTGGAAATTGTACAGGCAAAAAATCTTTATACCAATTTATATTCCACAAAAAACACAAGCTGCGTTTTCACATCTGCTCCAAACATTCCAGGTATCATGTGGTTTCATGCTGAATTCATACCTTACATCCACTTTCCTCTCTGTTTAAACTCATTTCACTTCACCCATATGCTACAATCATACTTACATGTGATGCATAATTTCTCCTTTTACTGCTGCTCAGGGTGCTGTCGCAAAGCGGACTGTGCCCTCTAAAATGAGCTACTGATGGCATGACAAATTACATTTCTCAGTTTGTACCTTGGGCAGCAGACTCTCATTCGCTGCTTTGAAATGCTGCCAGTCAAAAATGTGCTTTGCCAGAATATACACAAACGAGGAACACATAAAAATAAATAAATAAGTAAACTGACAACAAATATCAAGGAATAATAATTAAAATGCATGATTGTGAAGTTTCCTAGATCTGTGTGTATTACAGCCTGATCATATGTTCTGGAAATATGTATTAATTCTATCAGAGAGCACATCATCTAGATATGAACCCTCAATTCATTGCAATAACAACTCACACTCAGTTGTGTTTGTCATCCCTCTTTGCCACCAACTCAGGCTCTGAAAATGTACATATCATGCAGATCTGACTTAGAAGACCATCAAATTACAGATCCAGCAGTAGAAAGATCAGTATGTGTTCCTTTCTCATTTGCTTGAACATGTCTAGATGAATGCAGTATTGACAAACACTTTAGGCTAATAATAGCCCACACCATATTAATGTAAGGTTGCCAACACTACCAACTATTTCTTCTCTATTTTTCTGAGCATCTTCCCCTCCTCTCAGCTTAACTACAGAAACACATGTCATGGGCATTTATTTGCATCTTTGTATCAATGTGTAATATAGATAATCAGCATTTCAGACAGATTTTTATGCAGAAGACGGATGGTGTGCTATTAGTATAAGAATATCAATGTCGTTAAGATAGTTCTCCTAGCACTCAAGTTGCTTCCACTTTTTATTTTAAGTCTACTCTGCATGATACACATACTTCAGACAGCAAAGTCTGTTTGTCTGTCTGTTTAGTGTTGCTTGCTGTTGCAGTCAGAGTAATCAGTAACACATGGAAGCCATTAGCAGCTAACAATTTTTATTGCACCTCCCTGCAGTCCTAGGGCATGATCATGCAGTTATGTAGCTACTTACATCATGTTTACATCCTCTACACTAAGTGATCCGTATCTCATTTCCATCTTGCTTGGAGGGCTGAATCTACATTATATAAAGGTAATGGTGTAGCTATGGAAGTGTTAGGGTTGGAGACTAATTGAATAGAGATAGAGCAAAACTGCTAGTTACTGTGAAGAAATTGTTCTACAAATTACTGCATTATTTCATAAAGTATGTTTGCCCTTTTCATAAACTGCTTACATTTTCATATTTGGAATGTATTACAATATACAATAGTAAAAATAATTTTTATACGTATGCAGTTTTTTCATTCACTTTTGGTATTCTGCACGTCAGTTCTTGCTGTGCTTTCCAAGTTTGTATGGCTACATCAAAGTATTGTGTTATCATTTGCTATTGGAATTTCACCAGTAACTGCAGATAACTGTATTGTGCTTATTATCAACCTCAGGGGTTGTGTATTTGTATCTAATGGAGGTGTTTGGCTTCTCAGATGTCCCACAGCAACTTCCACAACAGTGGAGAGATGAAAGGAAATTTTCTGGGCAGTTGGACGTTTAATTTTTTCCATAGTTATTGATAATCTGCCATCCAGTAGTCATTGACATGATTGCTGTCCTCTATAGAAAGGTTAACAGAATGGATATAATGGTAATGTATTAATGTGTATATAGATAGAGAGAGAGAGAGAGAGATAGATAGATAGATAGATAGATAGATAGATAGATAGATAGATAGATAGATAGATAGATATTTTTTGTTTAGGGGGGCTCCCTTAGCTTGTGTGCAATCTGAAATGTTGAATTGTTTTGTTTTGAGGATGGGTGCACAGATTTTATTTGAGGAGAATGATTTCTGTCTATGCTATAAACTTGTTCATTTTTTTATTTCTGTTTCTTGTCATACAACATTTTGGCACCCTGACCATCTACACACAAGCCAACATCCAGTGACAAAAGAGAATGCTATAACCATTGAAGCCTTATGCTGCCATGGATCCTTCCTGCTTGATAGAGGCAGAGATGATATGTCTGTCAGAAAAAGGATATGGCAGCAGGAGGTCGCTGACATAAACAGAGTGTGCACCCATCCCAGAAACTATAATTAGGTGCTGCAATATGCTACTGATATTATTACAGCAGCACACAGGAAGGCAGCTGCAGTAGCATGAGAACAGATGGCTATGGGTGGGGGTGGGTATCCAGCTACAGAACCATCGTTCACTGAAAATGAGATTTCATGTCCACTATCAGAGATCAAGACAGCCCAACAGAGGGTGCTGCTGTGGTCAACAGGCCAAGCATGACCCAAGAAAAAATTCCAGGTATGCTATATGAAAGGTATTTAATACCATTCTAGACATCTTTATGTGTTACTACTTCTACATCTGTAAACATTGACGCGTCTGCCTTGGAAGAGAGAAGAGTCCAGCAGGAGTGGGGGGTGAATAGTCAGTCTGACTGAGTTTGAGATATTTCTTAAGGGGGAAGATCGGCAAACTATTATTCTCTTGTCCTTCAGTCATTTGCATTTTGATACTTATTAGCTTTCTTTCCACTGCCGTCCCATTTTTCTAGGGACATTATTATTGCCATATGAAAGCACAAACCTTCTTTGATTAGTAATAAGAATTAAATCAAAAAACAGATAAAACGACTAAAACAAAAGAAAAGGCCAACAGGAGGCACTGAAAACACTAAACTGTTTAATAAATAAATAACAAAAATCAACAAAAAATATCGTAAAAAACCTGCTCTGACTCAATGTTACATTTTTCTAGCTCGCATTCGTTCAACCAAAAAAGATCTGTTGTTAAGGGTCAGTTAGTGCGTGCAGCGAGAATGGTCACAGAGGAAGAACCATTTCTTGAAGAATGTGATACTTTAAAACAGATGTTCCTACGTAGGGGTTACCCTGAGTCTCTAATTAGGGAACTGACAACTGAAGTACAACATAAAAGACGATGTGGTATTTTTAAACCTATCTTAATTATGGAAAACATAACTAGAGGTTTGGACAGAGTCACTTCAGAGGGCACCATCACCCTAAGTACCAGGGCTGTTACACAAAATCAAGATGTAGGTTTTTCTGCTAGTTTTACTACTCCATTCAGTTTGGATGCGTATAGTATCAGAGACATCCTACATAAAAACTGGAAACTATTTTCAATTGACAGTGAAGTAGTTAGTAAAACAGGTGAACAACTTATCACCATCTTTAAGAGAGGTAGGAACATGAAATCATTACTGGAGGCACCTAAACAAACAGCCTTTAGAACACCAGGCATGTATAACTGTGAAGCATGTAGATTTTGTAAATACATGTTGTCAGGCTATACTTTTACCATCTGTGACAGGTTATACAAAGTTAATGGGAGGTACAACTGCAACTCTAAATCTATCTTGCCCAGTGCCAGGTTTGCCCAGCATTTTATGTTGGGAAAACCGATAGGAAACTGAAGGAAAGGGTGTATGAACACACCTATAGCATTGGTAAGGGCAAAACTGAGAACACCATGGCAAGACATTGTATTAGTCATTCTGGCCATGTGTTCAACTTTAGGGTCATTGAGCAGATTGTTCCCAATATGAAAGGGGGTCCTTTTTCACTAATACTCAAACGACAAGAGGTTTTATGGCAATTATGGATGGATTCTTGTAGGAAACCAGGGTTGAACGAAGTTATTTCAATTGCCTGTATTTTAAAATTGAGAAGTCTTATTAGGTGACTGGTTATTGTTTACTTAACATATTAATATGTAAAATTAAATGTTGAAGTACAGTTTTGGTGCAATGAAACACTAAGTAAAGCAACGTTCTGACTTTATATATTACTTAAACCTATTTAGATTTTGGTTGACTTCCACGTTATTGACTTAATAAATAGATGTTTTAGGGCTTTAACAGATCGGGCAGTTTTAACTTTTTAACTTTGTGTTTTATCATTAGTTGTATGGTAAAATTGTGTTATTTCATTGAATTACATATATAGTGTTTTCTATATCTACACATTTTAAAAAAATGTTTTTGACGATTAGAAGGCAAACTTGCCTTGTTAATTTGTTAATTGTTGGGGAGTGTGTGGGCATATTTGATTGGTTAACCTGTTACAGGGGAGGGAAGGGGTGTGCCTTTTAAATAGGAGAATTGATGTATAAACTTTGTCTGAAGAAGTCCGGTCACTTGATCAGACGAAAAGCACTTTACGTTGATTTTTGTTATTTATTTATTAAACAGTTGAGTGTTTTCGGTGCCTCCTGTTGGCCTTTTCTTTTGTTTTAGTAATAAGAATTACTTAGATGTAAGCCTGAGGAGAGATTAAAATGGGTCTATATTATAGCATTGAAGTTTCAAAATTTCAAGTGCTATAATATTGACTCATGTTTGTCGAAAACTCAAAATAGAGAAGCCCCGGAACTTCAAAAATCTTACCTAGGGTAAGATTTTGGTTGTCCGTTCCATGGCTTTGCTATTTACTCTACTGTGGTGGGAAGGTTACGGACCGGGTTAAGGTAAGTATGTGAACGGAGGTTATGGACCGGGTTAAGGTAAGTGTGGGAACGGATCGGGGTAAGGTGAGTGTCTGATAGGGACATTATGGTTAGGGAGCGGGTAAGGTGAGTGTGCGGTAGTTAATGACTTTTGGGTTAGGGAGCGGGTAAGGTGAGTGTGCAGTAGTTAGGGGCTTTAGGGTTAGGGAGTAGGTAAGGTGAGTGTGCGGTAGTTAGGGGCTTTAGGGTTAGGGATTGGGTAAGGTGAGTGTGCAGTAGTTAGGGACTTTAGGGTTAGGGTTGGGTTAAGGTAAGGGATAGGTAGTAGTGTAGGGTTAGAATTAAGATTTTTGTTAAGTGTATGTGTGTGGTTAATTTATTTTGGTGTGCTTGTGTTGTGTGTATGTGTTTCGGAACAGCAAATTATTTCCCTGGGAAAAAAATTCACTGTTCCGTATGTTCGATATTTTGTGGTTTAGATATTTTAGGTACGATGAAATAGCATTCGCTATTTAAATCGTATGCTAGGGTAATATAAACATGATTAAAACGTATGTTCCTTATTCATACACACTCACTCCTTTGGTGTCAGTCTTGGCCCACTACCCCCAGCTGTGTAAATGATGATGATTGTACCATGCCTTTTGTTCATTTGGGTTTGCCTTAATGTTGCATATATGTCTGATGCACAGACTGGATAGCCAAGAGAGTCTTTCTCAATATGTTGATTGTATGCATATTTAGTGCATAAAAGGATTTTTAATGTTTTTCTATGATGTTTCTAGTTTGAGCATGGACATCATTGTATCCTTCTTCTGCAGGTGTGTGTGCATTTCTGATGGGTGTCATGAGCCACAATTCCAGTGCATAACCTGCATCACTCAGTAGATGGCCTTGTGGAGCATCACCCTTAGTTTGTATAAGGGTATGAGGTGTGCCATATGTGTGAGTCATGGTAACTGCCTGGGTTGCCTGCACATATATTGAAAATTATTCCTCGGACATTACAGACAACCTGGCAGTTGACTGAGTGGAACCCCTTCCTGTTGATGTATGTCCTTCCTTGTTCACCAGGTGGGGCTTTTATTTCTATGTGAGTGCAGTCTGTGCCCCCCCAAAACTTCATGAAAGTGTGCTACAGTACAGAATTCCTGCATTGTTCATGCTCTCTTCTCAGGTGTGTATGGAAAATATATGTACTCCCTTGCATGTTCTAGCATAGCATTAAGACATCGGTGCAATATTCTGGAGGCTGAGGCCTGTGATATGCCTAGTATATCCCCTGTGGGTTTCTGGAATGTACAGTAGCTTATATCTTGGTTCTCCTTGATTTCTCCTGGGTCTGAGCTGGGGGCAAATGAGGTTACAAATTAGCTGTAGTATTTTCCTATCAACCCTTTATCACTCTATTATTGCAATATCATGCAGTCTATCATGCATTAAATGGCATCTGAACACCCTTTTTCTCCTTGGATGAGGTCCAGCAGCAGCAGCAGCATAGATATGAGCCTGTTGCACATACACATGCACTAGAGCAACAGCACTCTCAAACTGCATTTTTCTAAGTGTGATGGCGGCTGTATTCCAATAGAGTTTGGTGTTCATAGTAAAGGGCTACACTACCTCTACACTGTTATTTTGTAGCTTCCCAAATGGCTCTACCATCTTGGATTGGTTAATTAGCATGTAATTCAATTGATTATGCTTTATTTAGCATACTCTGTTGTTTACCTTTGTCTGATAGCTCTACACAATGTGTAGAACCATTTAATGAATACAAAATGGTGTGCTATTGTGTCCATGCCGTGGCAGAATGCTCACATGATAACAGTGTGTTGATTAACCATTCATAAATGTAGCCCATGGTTTCAGTTGAAATCTGAAATGCATTATTTCCTCTTGATTTAGGTGAACTGGAATGGAATTCCGTGTTTTTGAAACGTAATGATAGTAGAGAGCTTCAACTACTTTACTGTTAGATTCCATGATGGTTACATTGGATTTGGTACTATAAAAAAATACATTTTTCCTTTGGTTAATAGTGTTTATTTTCACACTGTGCTGTATCTCCATTGGTTACTTTGGTTATTTTACAGACTGGTTACTGGACCTCAAGTCTCTAACTTGTACGATGTTTTGCAAAGCAGAGCATTTATCTGGAGGATGAATTAGGTTATAGACAGTGAGTAGTTCAGTGTAGTTTAAGTAGTTAGGGAGCTATAGCCAGTTTGGAACTTTTAGAGGTAAACAGTGTTCATAGGTTCATAGGTTCATATGTATGTTAATTGGTAGGTACTAGGCTATTGGCCCTAGGGCCTATATAAGCCTAGCCAAAAAGGTACCCTGGCTTTCACCACCCCAGAAAATTATTTTCCTGTGCCTCTGTCGAGCAGAGCCATATAGGTGATCCCGGGGGTGAATTTCCTATTTCCCATCCAATATAGGTTAGAATAAACAGCTCTTACAGGTCTTGAACCCAGGCACCTGTACATTATTGTCACAGCACTTAACCACTAAGCCATCACAACTGTGTTGTGCTGCATGAGGGAGCATTGGTGATAAATTTAGCTATTTTGTTATAGCATGTGCCAATTTTGCTGTAAGGGTGACATTCAGGTTTGTTAGAATTGGTGATACACAAAGAAGGGAAGGAAGCATGTAGGTAGAAGCCAAAAATTCTAGCTGTATCTCTTAGGCAATGTTTATTTCTACATAGTAAGCATAGTTTTTCTTGTGTTTTTTTTAATGGCTTGAAGAATTTAATGGTCAAATTTGAACACATCATCAATTAGTCCCATGAATTTAGTTTGGTTTACTGTATTGATTTACTGATTTTAGTGTTATTTGTGGAGGTTAATGTTGAATGTCATGCTGTCATTATTGTATTGTTTGGGTAAGAATGACATTAGTTTTGCCTTTTTTGAGGGGGGTACAACATCATTGGCAAGTGAGGATTCAGTGATATGTGAAGGCATCATGTGTAATCTGTTGTGGTATTTGCAGGGTAGCGGATGACCAGATTACAGTAGAATCATCTGCATATTATACTATGGTGGCACTTTGACAGACAAAATGAAGATTATTTATAAAGATGCTAAATAAGAAATGGGGGACTGAACCTTGTTGGGCACCAACACAGACAAGTTGAAAGGAGGAGGAGTCATGTAGCTCTGTATCTAAATTAGAACTTCACAAATGTACCTAACTGCTTGTTGTGGAGATATGCAAATAAGCTGCATCACCTTGTAAAAAAATTAACTTGGATGCAAGGACGGCAAGAAAACTTTACATAATGGACACCCAGCTGGGAATCAAAGCAGAGATCTCTGAGTGAGTAATGCTGAATTTGATTAGTATCTAATACATAGTGCTTTTTACTCTTCCATAATCCATTGCTATGATGCTTTTTTTATTTTATTTTTTTATTTTAAATTTGTTGACCAGGATAGTCCGACTGGATGCATGTCCATTTTCAGCAGAGGCCCGGGGAGAAAAGCTCCAAGGGTAAGCAGATACAGCATTACATAATACCAGCATTACATAATACAGACTATTTACAGAGATTACATAAGTAAGCAAGTTAAACAAGTTCAACAGGTTAGAGTTAATCTCGAGTGTAAGTCAGGATTAAATTAAATTACACAGTAAGCTGGTTAACAGATTTTTACACATTCTAGAGAGAGTTAGCCAGGCTTGATACAGTGACATAGCCAGTTAAGTGACAAATGTTGTTTGAGTCTAGTTTTAAATTGACCTAAAGTGGAAAGTAAGGTAATATCAGATGGAAGAGAGTTCCAGGATTTACTTACAGAGTTTGCAAAGAGAGAGTCACCGGCTGTGTTATTAATTTTGCTAGTCTGAATTAGTAGTTTGCTAGAGGATCGAAGCAGTCTAGGATTGTAATGTTGTGATAATATTTTTAAGTGCAGGAGTATTGTTTGGATTATAGAGGATTTTATAGGCCATAATCAGTTGGTTATACTGGATTAGGCTGAGTAGTTCAAGCCACCCAAGCTGATTTATATTGATGCAATGATGTGTCCTAAATGGCAGTCCAGTGGCAAACCTGGCAATGTGGTTGTAGCAAATTGAGAGTTTGTTAAGGACAGTCTTCTTTAAATTCGAGAGTAGAGGGGATGCATACAGAAGGGTTGAAAGAAGGTGAGAACGAGCTATGGCAATTTTAGCTGGAGGGGATAAGAAGGCTATTATTCTGTAAAGTGACCCTAGTTTTTTATTGATGGTTTTGATAGTTTGGTTAACATGTAGGTCGAATTTTAGATTATTATCTATGATGACACCTAATAGTTTTGTAGAAGGGTCAGGGGAGATTATTGTGTCATCATTTGAATTTATGGTAAAGGTGAAAGCAGTAGACCTACGTGTTGGTGAAAATAACAGCATTTTAGTTTTTTTTGGGATTTAGGATCAGACGACTTTCAGAAAGCCAGCTTTCTATTGTATTAAAGGTGGTCTGGGTAACTGACCGTAACTCTATTGGAGATGTGGCCATGCAAATCAGAGTAGAATCATCAGCATATTGGATACAGCTGACTTTTGGGATGACAGTATAAAGGTTGTTAATGAAGATGGAGAACAGCAAGGGCCCTAGTATAGAGCCTTGTGGTACTCCAAGGGTGTTAGGTAGAAGGTTAGAGAGTTTGTTCTGCCAGAGGGCAGCCTGCTGTCGACCATTCAGGTAGGATTGAAACCATTGAAGGGCTCTAGTATGTAGACAGAATGTTTGCAGGGTGTGGATTAAAAGTTGGTGATCAACCATATCGAATGCCTTGGAAAGATCCAAGAAGAGGGCTGAGGATATATAATTATTGTTGCGATTATGGTTTATGGTGTTGGTAAAGGCTAGGAGGGCTGAAGTAGCACTGTGATGAGGACAGAAACCATGCTGAGTATCTGCCATAAGGTGATTCTGGATTAGGTGGTGCATGAGTTGTTTGTGATTACATTTTTCCATAATCTTTGCAAGTGGAGAGAGTATAGCTATTGGCCTATAATTAGAGAATTCAGTAGAACTGCCTCCTTTATGAAGTGGGATTACATAGGATATTTTCCAGATAGTGGGAATTTTAGCTTCTACTATGGTTCGATTGATTAGTATTGAGACGGGGTAAGCAATAGCATCAGCTGATTTTTGTAGGTACTTGGTAGGGAGTTGATCAGCAGAAAGTGTAGTGGGTTTTAATTTTTTGATCAAGGTACGGATAAGTGAAGTGGCAAATTTTTTGATCAAGGTACGGATAAGTGAAGTGGCGAATGTTGTGAATTTTCATTCATTCCTCAACAACTGGGTCTGGATCATTACTTTAGCTTGTGGCCACCAAAAAACTCTTGATCTCCTCCCTCACCCATAATGCACCAAACCCTAACATGCCTTAGATTTTATTTGCCGCTTTCACAATAAGATATGGTCACCTTGAGCTTTCAAACATTTGGTTATAATGTGTTTTTATTTTTCTACATTTCTAGAGCAGTTTATAATTTTTCTCTTCTGTCCTCTCTTTTCTTACACTCTTTGTAGTCTTTTTTACCATAGTTTGTATATGTTTTATTTTATATTTCTTTATGTTTTACATTTTCTAGTGCAATTCTTTGTACTATCATTGGCATTTTTCTTCCTTTTTTTCCCACTATTAAAAAAAAAAAAAAAAAAAAAAAAGGACTTTCCTTCTTAATCTTTTTTGTTTAAACTAGTGAATTAAGATGTCAGAAAAAGGCCCTGCTGGCTTTAAGAAATGCCAAACATCTGGGCACAAGTTGATCTTGTACAATGCTAACTCTTTATGTATTCATTGTTTGGGCCTGGACCATCTTCAGGTAGACTGTCCTATCTGTAAAAACTTTAATCCATGTGCTATTGTAGGCAGAAAAAATAAACTTATTTTGAAAGGGTTACTCCCTACATCCTTCTGTAAGGCTATTGCTGGAGCTCAAGCCCCCCCCCCCAAATTAAAATCAGAGGAGCCTTCCACTATGTCTCCTGGACCCTCAGGATCCTTGACACCCTCATGCACAGAGCCGCCAAAGAAGAAATATAAATTGGATCTGCAATCTCAGCCTGATTGAACACAGTGGTTAATTCTTTATCAACACATGCCAGCCCCAATAAGAATCATTCAGACATGCAAAAGGTACCTTTGGTGGTGGATTCAATCAGATCTTTCATTCTCCCTCAGGCCAAGGCTATAATGACTACGAACACATCCCAGATTGGATGTGAGGCACGTTTTGGTGAAAACAGTCCAAGGCACTTGGTCCCTCGAAGAGGCCAATATGCATACCAATGTCCTGGAATTGAAAGCAGTGCTCTTAGTGTTCCAGGCCTTCCAAGACTTTCTCCCTTTAGGGACAACTGCAATTCAGATGGAAAACATGTCAGTAGTTTGGTACATCAACAAACAAGGAGGAACCACATCTTACCCTTTGTGTCAAGAACCCTCAGATAGTGGCAATGGGTGATCTCTTCCAACTGCTTTCTGATAACAACACACATTCCATGGAAATCCAACATGATAGCAGACAAATTGAGCAGGTCTATTCTACTACCTCTTGAGTGGTCTCTCAGCATGAATGTGGCAGAAATGATTTTCCATCAGTGGGGCCAGACTTTCTGAGATCTTTTTGCACCTCCCCTAAACAACAAGTGCAGCAACTTCCTTGCCCTGATCTCCCACTCGGGGAATCACAAAAAGATGCTCTGCTCCATTATTGGCCCTCCCCGGTCTCCTCTATGCCTATCCCCCAACTCCCTTAATCCACACATTTATGCAGAAAGCTACCCGGTTGAAGAGTGAAGTCATCTTCATTGTACTTTACTGGTCTGCAGATTTGGCTCTCCTTTTTTTGACCTCATCTTCTTTACCCACCTAGGATTCTGGATAGGATTCCAGACCTCCTGTCTCATCTGCCAGGCATACTCATCCAGATATATCCAATTTCAAGCTAACAGCTCTGTTTCTGCACTTTCTTTAATAGCCAGACAACCGATGCTCTCTTTCCCTGTCCATCATATACTTTTATCTTCCCATGAAGCTCCTACAAGAAAAGTTTACAGAAGTAAATGTAAAAGGTTTATTTTTGGGGTCACATCAGAAGCATATTGAACTCTTCTCAGCCCCTGTACAAAGTGTTCTTTAATTTTTGGCAACAGTTTTTAATGAAGGAGCTAACGCCTCAACTATTAGAGTTCTGTTGGCAACAATCTCTAACTTTCATATTGGATTTGTGAATTCTTCCCTGGTTTCATCTATGCTTTGTAAGGCCTTCTCCTGTTGAGACACCCTTATAAAGACCTTATTCCACCATGGAACTTAAATTTGGTACTGCAGGCCTTAATTAATCCCCCCTTTGAACCAGCAGCAAAATGTGATCTTAAATTTCTGACCTGGAAAACTATCTGGTGACTATCACCTCTGTTAGAAGAATTTTGGAACTTCAAACATTGTCCTCTAAGTCTCCCTACTTGATTTTTCATAGGGATAGAGTAACATTATGAACCAACCCTTCTTTCCCTCCTAAGGTGGTATCAGAATCCAACATCCATCAGTCCATTAATCTGCCAATTTTTTTCCTAAATTTGCAAATAAGATGAATATGTGTTGCACTTATTGGATGTTCACAGACAATTACATTTCTACTTACATAGAACAAAAGAACTGAGAAAGACAGATCAATTATTTGTCTCCTTTGCAGATTCTAAATTGGGTAAATCAGGTGCAAAGGTAACTTTAGCCAAACCTTTAAGAGCCCATTCAACTAGGCCATGGCTACTTCATCAGTGTTTCTATTTAGGGTTTCCATGGATGACATATATGC
Organism: Protopterus annectens; assembly: GCF_019279795.1. NCBI lineage: Eukaryota > Metazoa > Chordata > Ceratodontiformes > Protopteridae > Protopterus > Protopterus annectens. The sequence goes on from NC_056737.1 coordinate 1,681,336,666, forward strand.
ATCTGCAACTTGGGCCGATCCTCATACCTTTATTACTCATTATAAACTAGATCTGGTCCTTGGCTCAATTGTTCTAAGGAATGTCCTTCCTTAGAGTTGACCCAGGATTTTAGGTAGCTGGGGACTCTGTCACAATTGTTGAAGAATGAATGAAAATTGACAACATCAGATAAAGAAGTTATGTGTTCATCATAATGTGTCTATCTGAAACATGGTTAAAACCTAACAGTATTGACAATAAAGTGTTACCACCCGAGTATAATATACACAGGCTGGATCATGTTTCCAGGAAGGGGAGGGGGGTAGCTATACTCTACAAGTATGAGTTGAATGTGACCATAGATGTTATTTAACCACCTCAGATTAATAACTCCGAAATTCTTGCCACTAGATTGCAACTTAACAAAAGTAAATGCATTAACATCATCTGCATGTATATTCCCCCAGGTAACAATATAGCCACACTTGAAGATACCCTACACTAGCTATCATGTAATTACCCCCAAGAAACCCTACTACTCAGTGATTTTAAGATAGACTGGGGCACCTGTTCCTCAGAATCCCCCCGTCTACCCATATTAACCTGCATGCATTCACACAAATAATAACCACCCCTACCAGGCTAGGTAAAGCCAACCAAAAAGAAAGCATACTCGACTGGGTACTTGTAAATAGTAACCCCCAACTGTACACCACTGGAACCCTCCCCGATGACCTAAGTGACTTCTTCCCACTTATATAGTTAAGCAAAAAGCCATTAATCCCCAACAACCTTTACTGAGAAAACTCAGAAACAAAAAATACTTTGACCCTGCCAAATTTCAACAGGAACTTAAATCATGTAACTGGTCGATTCCAAAACACCTCCCCTTAGAGGAGGCAGTTGCATATTTTAACAACAAATTTCTTGAAATCCTTGATTTGCATGCACCTGCCCGTTCAAATAGAACAAAAACAAAAACTGCACCATGGCTTTCTAAAGAGTCTACACTAAAAATTACTAGTAGAAACAAATTTTGGGCTCTATGACGCTCTACTAAAGACCCCCAAGATCAAGTCAAATACAGGCAAGTTAGGAATGAAACTAAAAAATCCATTTTACAAGATAAAAAACAGTAACCTACAGACAGCAAACCAGAAAGATCCTTCGAAGTTCTAGGCAGGCCTGTATAATCTACTTCACTCAGGAAAAACTTCTACCCCTATTCCGGCTGTTAACATTGATAAACCCCGTGAGGTTGTTTCAGATAGCTTTAACCAGTCCTTTACTGAGACAATCCAAGCCCAAGCTAGCCAATTACCTCCTAGCTCCGCTGGCCCTTAAAATACCATCCCTATGAACCTAATCTCATTCAGCTTCCAACCAGTGTTCACATCACTTATCTGTACCTTAATCAAAAAATTAAAACCCACCACTCTCTCATCTCTCCGCTGAGTACCTTCAAAAATCAGCTGATGCTTTTGCCTACCCAGTATCAATACTAATTAATCGTACCATAGCAGAAGCTAATATTCTGACCATTTGGAAAACATCCTATGCAATCCCACTACATAAAGGATGCTCCTCCACTGAATTTTCCAATTATAGACCAATAGCTATACTCTCTCCACCTTCAAAGATTATGGAAAAATGTATACACAAACAACTCATGCACCACCTAATCCAGAATCACCTCATGGCAGATACCCAACATAGCTTCTGCCCACACCACAGCACTACTTCAGCCCTACTAGCTTTTTCCAATACCATAAACAATAAACATAGCAATAATCTCATATCCTCAGCCCTCTTCTTGGATCTTTCCAAGGCATTCGATATGGTTGACCACCAACTTTTAATACACACCCTGCAAACTTTCTGTCTGGATTCTATAGACCTTCAATGGTTTAAATCCTACCTCAGTGGGAGACAGCAGGCTGCTCATTGTCAGAACAAGCTCTCTAACCTACTACCTAACACCCTTGGAGTATCACAAGGCTCCATACTAGGGCCCCTACTGTTTTTTATCTTCATTAACGACTTGTATACTGTCATCCCAAATGTCAGCTGTATCTAATATGCTGACAACTCCACCCTGATTTGCTCAGCCATATCTCCTACAGATTTATGGTCTGCTACCCAGTCCACCTTCAATACGATAGAAAATTGGCTCTCTGAACGTCGTTTGATACTAAATCCACCAAAAAGTAAAACGCTTTTATTCTCCCCATTGCAAAGGTCAGCTGCTTTCACCTTTACCATAAATGCAAACAATGGCACTATAATCTCCCCTGACCCCTCTACAAAACTATTAGGTGTCATTATTGATGTTGTTGTTCTTCTTTTCCAAGTTAGGGGTCGCCACAGCGGAACTCTGGTCTGCTAATGATTGGCAGTAGATTTTTACGGTGCCGAGGTGCCAGCCCGATGCCCAACCTTCAATGAAGGCATGCCCATTCACACATGTATTTTGAATGCCACTCAACCATGGGGAGGACATGCACACTCCACACCGAAGGCGCTCCAACCGAGAATCGAATGGGAGAACCTCTTGCTGTGAGGCAACAATGCTCACGCTGCACCACCGTGGCTTAAAATTAGACCTACATGTAAACCAATTGATCAACACCATCAATAGAAAACTAGGGTCACTTTACAGAATAAAAGCCTTCCTAACTCCTCCAGCCAAAATTGCCATAGCTTGCTCTAACCTACTTTCTACACTTCTACATGCATCCCCCCTACTCTCTAACCTAAACAAGACTGTACTTAACAAACTCTCAACCTGCTATAATCACATTGCCAGGTTTGCCACTGGCCTGCCTTTTAGGACACACCACAGCATCAATCTTAACCAGCTTGGGTGGCTTGAACTACCCAGTTGAATCCAATATAACCTACTGATTATGGCTAATAAAATCCTTTATAATCCAGATAATACTCTGGCACTGAAAAATCTTATCACTCCCTACAACAATCTGTGACTGCTTTGATCCTCAAACAGACTACTCATTCAGACAATCAAAATTAACAACATAGCTGGTGATTCCCTCTTTGCAAACTCTGTAGGCAGAGCTTGGAACTCTCTTCCAGCTGATATTAGTTTGCTCTCATCCCTAGACCAATTTAAAACTAGACTTAAACAACATCTGGCACTAAACTGACTTTGCCACTGCAACAAGCCTGGCTAACCCTTGTCAAGAGAGTGTATAATCTATTTTTCAGATTACTGTTAAATTTACCGCTGACTTGCACCAGGGAGTAACTGTAACCTGTGTAACTTGTTTATTCATGTTTGCTTGTGAATTCTTTTGACAATACTATATTTGTAATATGCTTTCATTGTTTTTATTGTATCTGCTTACCTTGGAGCTTTTCTCCCCAACCCTCCGCTGAAAATGGACATGAATCCAGTCAGACTATCCCGGTCAACAAATGTAAAATAAAAATAAATAAATAAATAAATCATGTTCCATCTGTTTTGTCCAATTTTCCTTCTTCCTCAACTCTCGTCCCACCAACCCATAACCTTTTTAACAATTGATTTCTGGAAGAACAAAAATTTATAAGGACGCTTTTGTTCCTTATGTTGAGCTCCATATAATGGTTTCTCATATCAAGGATTTTACAGTAATATTTTTTACATTATTCATTCTGGCAAACAAGATTTGAGGTATGCTAGGGGTTGGTGCATTATGGGTAAGGTAGGAGTTTGAGAGTTTTTTGTTGGCCACGAGCTAAAAAGTAACTATTGAGGTGGATCTGAGGGTCAGATCCGGACCCAGTTGTTGAGGAAGAATTAAAATTGACAACATAGATGGAACATTACGGTGGGTACTTAACTTATTTTTGAACTTAGAGGTGTCTGTCCTACTTCTTACTGCTACGCATTGGCATCAGTAACTGAGAGGTCACACTTCATAGACATTATTATTCTGTTGTCTTCTGTCATCTGTGGAGTGTCCAGTCTGTACCATCATTTCAGATACTCCAAGTTGGCTGACAAACTCCTTCACAAAATAGGGTCATATTTTTATTTGCAAGGACCATAGTAAAGTATAACTGTTTCTGCTGTTTGTGATGTGAAAAAAACAAATGAAGAGGCAATCAGAGCTTTGTTATTGTTTACCTCACAAAGCTCTTATTATAAAAAGACATTCTTGCATTAGGCTAAGAGGATGAGATTCTAAAGTTATTTTTGCTTTATTTTAAGGGTAGGTGTATCTTATGTGCCAGTTTTTCTGACAAACTTTTATTATTTTTTAAAGTGTCTATACTATGAATGATAAACAAGTAATAAAATAGATCTATATCTGGTCTATGATCACATCACTTTGAGTACCTGTTTAATAATCTTTTCATGACTCCCCTAACATTTTTAAGCAATACATTTGTAGCTTTCTTGTTCACCTACCTCCAAATGGATACTTTTGGTTATAGCTTATAAAGGAATCAGAAGATGGTCTGATTTTATATACCGTTCAATACTATGATGATTGCCAACCTACGTAGTACAGTGTTCTTCATATTGTTTACATAAATTAAAAACTTGCTTAAAATACAGTGAAAAAGTAAACTAAATCAGAAGTAGTCTTTCAAAATGTGCAATATTAATAGGTAAATATGATAATGTTTTAGTAGCACTCTGCAGGCTTTAAACAGAAAAAGTCCAAGATGGGTGCAAATATCTTGCAATGTGAGTGAAAGAATGCTTACAGATCAAACATTTTTTTTTATTTTAGTTTGAATTATGGAAAAAAAGAAGAGGGTAACTGGTCAAACAGGTTCTGTGTTGTCTCTTTGTCTCAGAGTGTGACTTTGGAAGGGTCTTTTACCTGCTGGAATAAAAATATTCCATTTGAGTTGAATCCCTTCTTATCTTGCTGAGCTACACTTCTGCCTGACAGAGAGTACTTCTTAAACAATCTGAATTACAGAGCTACATAAGTATATTTTTTGCACTTTATTTAATCAGTGTTTCTTATCAGCACTGCACTGGTTGTATTTATTTGCTTATCAGTACTGCATTGTTTTTATTTATTTGTGTAACAATTCTGCAGTAGTTTACTGCACTGTTTTTATTTATTTGTTTGACTGAATTATTTACTTCTCTCTGTCTCCATTTATATAATTGCTGATCTGTGGTTGAATTTTTGATTTTCCCACTCTGCTACCCAATTGCTGTTGTGCTCTTATAGTTTGTGGTTTTGTTGTTGCCCACCCCTACTGAAAATTTGATAAGGGACACTCCTCCCAGTCCCATCTCACTAGCTCATTCTAACTAATACAGATATCATTTGGGAAGGTCAAACCCCTTAGTTCCTTAATCTTAAATTTTCTTCTATTCCTCTCTCCCTTTCAACTTTACTAACAAAAAAAAAAAAAAAAAAAAAAAAAAAAAAACTTTATTCAGCTTCTTTTACTGTATTTATGTTTCCTCCTCCTGCTCCATTACTTCATCTTGCTTTTTCTGCTACTTGCTGCGGCTTATTCTCTAAAGTGTTCAATTGCATCTTTTCTTTTTTTACTGAAAAGATTTTTATTGCTTTTCCATTAGGATTTATCATATAAATTATTAATACATTGTTTAATAAATGAAGCAAAATTACTAACTATATACAATATTTACAACTGGCCTGAAGAATGATTAAAAAGTTATACAATCCAATCAGAATGGTGTCATACAAACAAAAAATGTTCAGTGTCTCAATAAGTGATAATATTTTGTCCCATGGATTATTATTCCAGGTCTTTGAAAACATTCTTAGTCCTTTTACTTTAGTTTCCTTCTTTGCAGTTTCCTTCAATAGTAATAAGAATTTTTCAAAGGATGGTTCAGAAGTGGATTTCCATTTTCTAGAAATACATTTCCTAGCATTTGCTAGTATATTCCATAACAGATAGCGATTATTGTTATTCAGTTCTAAACTCTCATTGACATTCAACAAGAATAAATTGTATTTTTTCTGTTGCATTTGTTACTGCTTGCTTTTAGCCTGTTTAAATTGTAAGTGTTATTCTAGGCCTCTTAGTTTTAATGCGGTGGTGCAGCGGTAGCGTTGTTGCCTCACAGCAAGAGGTTCTCCCGTTCGATTCTTGGTTGGAGTGTGGGGAGTGCCTTCTGTGTGGAGTCTGCTTGTCCTCCCTGCGGTTGGGTGGCATTCAAAAGACATGTGTAAATGGGTGTGCCTTTGTTGAAGGTTGGACGTCAAGCTGGCAGCTTGGCATTCATGAAAATCTACTGCCAATCATTAGCGTACCAGAGTTCCACTGTGGCGACCCCTAACTGGGAAAAGCCAAAAGACCAACAACAAAATTCTAAGCCTCTTAGTTTTGGTTTAAGCACTTGGGCTTTAGGCTAACCACTTAGCTCTCCCTGGCTATCTCTCAGATTCTGAAAAATATGGATGGACAATTTCCTACAGTTTCTCCTGTCAGTCTGGTTGATATGGGCATCCTGAGACAGTGTAGCAACTGCCATATGTGCACAGACAACCACCTTCTACTACCACCTAGAAGCACAATTTGCGAGAGATGCAATTACATTAGGAACCTAGAGTGCAAGCTCTCTCCTTCACAAGCGAGTATATCTGGCACTGAGAAGGTTGTCAGCACAATCACTACACCTCAAACACCACCCACACCTACACAATACAAACCAACATATCTGGAGGTCCTCAAGAAAAACATACCCAAACAAAGGAGACCTCAGAGGCAAAACCCTCCAAGGCAAAAACACAAGCAACCTCCGAACACTCAATCCCACACAGTTTGGTTTCATCAATGGGAGGTCATGTCTATTAAATTTGGTCGACTTTTTTTGAGACAGTCACCAATGCCATGGATGAGGGGAAGACAGTGCACACCACCTACCTTGACCTGGCCAAAGCTTTCAACACTATTCCCCACTCAGGCAAAATAGATAAACTCTTGCAACTAGGAATCAGTCCATATGTTACCAGATGGGTAGCCAACTGGCTCACTGATAGAACCCACCTAGTCAAAATAGGAGAAGCCACCTAAAGCAGTAGACCCATATTGAGTGGCATACCCCAGGGCTCGGTCTTGGACCCTCTGTTATTTGGGATATACTTTTCTGAGGTACAGGCCAAAACCAGTAGGCTATGACTGACCAAGTTTGCAGATGACTGCAAGCTGGGAGCTGTCATCAATTCTCCTAGTGACATGGACATCCTTCAAGAGGGTCTCACCCAAACAAATGAATGGTGCCAGAAACATGGCCTCAAGCTGAATACAAAAAAATGCATTATCATCCCCTTTGGGGAGAGAGATGTCCCCACAAGTTATCACATTAATAGCAATGTTCTAAGCACACAGTCAGTCATGAGGGATTTGGGCACCCAGATTGATAACAGCCTGACTTTTGACCACAATGTTGCTTTCATTGTATGGAAAGATTTCTACATGGCCCTCCTCATAAGTAAGGGTATCTTATCCATGGACAAGGAGGTCATAACATCCCTGTATTCTTCCCGTATGAGGCCCATTATGGAGTACAATGCCCCATTTGGCATGTACATCGCAAAGCACATGCAGCAGCTGGAGAGACCACAGAGGTTTCACACCAGGAGAATTCAGGGCCTCAAACATCTACCATACACAGATAGGCTAAAAGCTCTATCCCTCTACTCTTTTTCATACAGACTCCTCGGAGGTGACCTCTGTCTGGCATACAAGGCAATCTCGGACTCTGCCTTGATGGGACTGCTCCATATCCGCAAGTCAAGCTGCACTTGAGTAACACACATGGCCTCAAACTCGTCTGTGGCATCAATAGGACTTGCTGGCAGGACAGATTTGTGTCCCAGAGGCTCCCCCATCTATGGAATAGACTCCCTCTCCACATTAAGCAGAGTACCTCTTTACCCCTTTTTAAGTGCACTCTGGATAACTGGATGGGAAATAGAAAATACATCCCTGGGATTCCACCCATGTCCCTGCTAGACAGGGGCATTGGGTGCTGATTTGTCTATGTATGGGCTAAACTCTTAGCTAGGCTTATAAGAGCCCCAGGGCCAATAGCCTAGTAACTTCCTATGAGCCTATGGAACTAAGATAAAGGATGTTTTTTTTAACTGTCTGTTCTTTGTCTTCTTTACCCCTAAGAAAATATCAGGATCTCTCACTAACCCCAAAACCACCAGGTTTGAAATGACAGATTACAATAAATGATTGGAACAATGAAGAAATGTTCTAACCAAGTTCAAGTTATTTTATTGTTTTCTAAAGCAATGAATAAAGATGTACATATTTCATCACTTTACAATGTGACTGACTAAGTGAAATTGAATGCACATTGACAGAAAATGAAATTAAGATGAACAAATGAAATGCAAACAATCTCCATATGCACAGAGTAAAAATTCATGCATTAAATTATGACTACAGGAACAGACATCAGAGGAAATAAAATTTGGATGTGTGATTCCAAAGAAATTGAAAAAGGCAGATGGTGTACAGTATGAAATTGCTAGCATCATTACCCCTGTTTTTCTACATAGTCTGCTAGTTATTAATACTAAACTTGACACAATCTGGCAAAAGTACAAGGTCAGTTATCATTATATGTGTAGAAGCCACTGACAGTACTGGAACCAAACAGCACTGCTGGTAACAGTCAGAAATGAAGTGAGCTACAATGAGGAACTGTAGCTGAAAACTTTAATAACAAATATCTGCAGTTGTTGAGTGCTTTCTCCCCATTAAGGGACTTCATCAGAACTGTCCAAGAGTTGTTTGACATTTAGAGTATTCAACGATATGCTAACAGGAAATCTATTGACAGAGGTGAAAATTGCTGTAATACTGGGGTTGAGAAATTTGTCCATTCCCCAGTATTGTGCAAAGTCAGACTTGATATATATAATTGTATCTATGTCAGTTGATCAAGTTTTCAGAAAATCAAAATTCATATCGGCAACATGATATGATCCAATTTTTGAAAACATGAACACTGAAAAAAACCCCACAAAAAATATATATATATATTTTTACATTTTTGCCCCCTGTATCACCATGTGGGGGCTGTGCCCCCAACACCTTCTGCTAATTATATATACTAACTCTGAGATATCACTACATTGAGGAAAGGGTTTTCAGAAATTTGATCAGATCATCTTGCTGATATGAATTTCAGGCTTCCAAAAACTTGATCAGCTGATAGGGATCCATATAATTACAAGGGGAAGGGTTATTTGCACATTGTTTGTTTCAGAACAGGCACTGTAAGAGGTTGATTTTTTTTTGTGTATTAACTTCATTTGACATTTTTGATTGACATTATTGCATTTCTTTGTTTTTAGACAGAGTGATATATAAAAATAAAATATACAAACGCACACACACACACACACACACACACACACACACACACACACACGCACACACACCCCACACACACACACACACACACACACACACACACACACACACACACACACACACACACACACACACGCATCTATATGCAGAACTATATATATATATATATATATATATATATATATATATATATATATATATATACATATATATATATATATACATATATACAGATTATTATGTGCATAGAAAAAAAAAGAGTACAAACTCCAGATGAACGTAATTGTGAGTCTTTTTTCTGCACAGCCACATAGATATGCTATTATGGATGGTGTAGGTATGCTGAATACAATTAATGGCAATTATTTACAGCAAAAAACATCTATTCTGAGAACACAACATACCTGCTGGCAACGTGTAGAAAAATATACATCAATGCCTACAAGAGATGCCCATAGTAAGAATTATAGTGAAAATGTTACTCTCAGATACAGCAACTTCCAAAGGAAGTCTCACATAAATAGACAATATCATTATATACAGGTAATATCTTCCATGTAATTCTTCATTAGCAATAAACTGACAGCAGGAGGATTATATTCATGCACATATTGAACATAGACCTAAAAGTGATACAACACAAAGGATTTGACTTAATTAAGTGGAAATGCCTTGGTGTCTGGCAGATACACTGTCTCTCCATATACTGGTAATCCCATATACGGGAGCATCTCTAAATACTTCCATCTGGTATGACATACTGGGTAACATATTTTCCTCTTCAGTAGCATTTATTACTAATGGACCTCATTAGCATGCAATGCTTCAAAATTCTGGGGACTGTCAGCTCACAGTACTGGTGTCTGCTAACCCTTCTTGAGTCCATATGAATGTGCCAAAACCCACAAATCTTGTACAAGAATGTAAAGTCTGTTGAGGTAGAGTGATAAAGCCATTACTATGACCCAGGCAACCTGGTTTTGATTAGTAGTGAAAACAGCTATAGGAGACAATAGAGGAGAGTAGAATGATGAGGGTATGACTACTCACCCCTCTTTGGAGGAATCAGAGGGAAGAGCGGTTCATAAGTGGCAGGCCATTCATGAAGTTCCATTAAAGACCTGGGCAATGAATGTGCAGGCTATGATGGGATATCGCTACTTTATGAGGTGGATTGGATCCACATAAAGAGATGCCCATGCCTAATAACTCACAATGACCTACTGTGTGATGCCAACATATAAAGGATAAGGCCTCCCTGTATTACTCAAGCCATCCTTTGCAATCAGCAGTGATGAACAAAGGCTTATTTTTCTCCCATAGACAGCTGGTGATCCTGATCAAGGGGCTTAAATGCCTGGATAATACTGTATTACCATTGTATCAGAGAGTGGAGAGCATAGAGGAACCATATTTTCTCTGAACTCACTACAACCCACAGAATTACTCCATATTTGCAAACAAAGAAAAAAATCCAGCAGAGGAAAATGTGCATGATGCAGACATGAGAAGAGTTACAGAGGGGACTTTAATATTAACCTGAAGTATGTAAGGCAGGTTATACACGAGGAATAAACTAGAGGTAAAAAAAGATGGGTAGGCTTAAACTTGCTATAAAAAGAAGGATTCTGAGCAGTTGTATGAAGATGATTGATTGGAAAGAAAGAAACTACACCTTCTCTATGCTGATAAGCAGACAGGTCATCAGATTTAACTTTATGTTCACTAAGCAGAATATTTATGAGATACTAAAGTTTATTAAAAGAAGAAATAGACACATTTCAGCTAATATCTTCATTTTTATTAACATCTAACTTAATCAAATCAATACGAATACAAAAAAATAATGATGCTGTTATTCCAGGTGAAGGGATGGAGGTAAACACAGTCTACTAAGGGAAGTGATGAACAGAAATAGTCAGGATAATTATTTTGGAGAGCAGGAAGTGAGTATAATTTTGTGGGATGGGATGAAGACAAATATATAATGACAGAAGAAGGGAAGAATAGGTGAAGAAAGTTTGAATCAATTAGATTATTAAAAATGAGAACAAAATGCCTAGTAGAAAAGCATACAAATGATTATTCTAGTAAAGTACTGAGTAAAAGAAAATCCTGTTTAACACTGACCAAGGAACTTCAAAAGAACAACATTAAAGCCACTTTGCTGTTTCCAACAAGGATCAAATTATTTCTTTCTGAAGAAACCAAAATATGTCACATGCTGGAGGAGGCATCCACTTTAGTTAACAATAATACAATCCTTAATAATACTGAAGAAATGAAGTGGAACAGTATATTCCTGAAGAGACAGGGTGAGATGAATTCTTGGAAAAGTGCTTCTAAAACTAAAAAGCCCAAAACAAGCAACTCTTATTCTCAAATTACAGGAATATTATTTTCTGAAACAATATATTTGCCTTTTATATAAAAGGTTTGTATTGGAATTTTGTTTAGGTTGTAGAGAAGGGGGGAGGCATATAAAAGTGTAGAAAGAAGGTGGGAGCGAGCAATGGCCATCTTAGCTGGTGGGGTAAGGAAGGCCTTAATTCCCAAGTGACCCAGGTTTTTTACTGATGTTTTTGATTGTAAGACTCACACGTAGGTCAAATTTCAAGTTATTGTCAATAATGATGCCCAGTAGTTTTGTATGGGGGTCAGGGGAGATAACTGTCCCATCTTTTACATTTATGGTAAAGAAGAAGGGAGCAGACTTTTGGGTTGGTGAGAATAAGAGCATTTTGTTTTTTTTTTTGGGATTAAGTAGTAGCCAGGGCTTGGAGAGCCAGTTTTCTATGGTACAGAAGGTAGACTGGGTTGCAGCCCTCAAGTCTGTGGAAGATGTAGCTGAGCATATCAGCGTGGAGTCATCAACATATTGGATACAGCTGACATTTGGTATGATGGTCGGCAGGTCATTAATAAATATGGAAACAGTAGGGGTCCTAATATGGAACCTTGAGGTACTTCAAGGATGTTTGGTAGTAGTTTAGAGAGCTTGTTCTGCCAGACAACAGCCTGTTGTCTCCCATTAAGATAGGATGTGAGCCAGTATGCTAGTTAGAAGTGTTAAAGTGCTGGTGATTTTGTTTTCTTTGCTCCTGGGTAATGCATTCCTTTCACAAATCATTTATGAAACAAATGGCACTTAGAAAGTAAACTTGAGAACAAAATAATGTTCCCTTCTTCAGAATGTTGGATTTTTCCTGCCTTGAGCTGTCCTGAAGAAAACCTAGGTCAAAGTTCATTAGTGATATCTGTGAAAGAGGAAAAGAACTTTCTATTTTTTTTCTGTCAAGTATATATGTAAGAAATCTACTCAAAATAACACCTCTTCTTTTGTCTTAGTCTCCTTCAATAAACACACTATACCAAATGACATTTGTCAACCTTTATTAAATTCCATAAACATAAAACTTTATTGAACAACATTTTAATTTATTGATCACAGCATGAACATTCATATAACCATTTAGTAAGGCAGCACAACCTCACTCACCCTAACCAAATAAGCAGCATCCACACCTCCACTCACCTATATCAAGCAGCATCCTCACCTCTGCTGGCTTACTTTTAATTACCAAGCAGCGTCCCAAAGTTCACTTGGATTCCTCAACTCATTGAATTTAACTTCCAACACCAGAGGGGGAACAGAAGATGGACAAATCTGCCCCACTTCTCTGCCTAAATACCAAACCTATGAAAAAAACATGCAATCCTCAATGTTCCTAAAAGAGGGAGGGAGGGCAGGTAGCAAATTCATGCAAAAACCTGATCCCTTACCCAGTTACATTACACAAAACCAGTTAACCCCCTACTTTCTCTAACCTCATTTCCTCTCAACCCTCCTACTTTCCCAATTTAACCCTTACATCTCCTCCACACAAACTTTCTTCCACTACCATCTTAACTCTCATTACTATTCCTACTCGACCCTCACCTGAAGATGCCTCTGGGCAAATTAGTTTGTTCCCAAACCTCATTTGTCCTGATACCTTTCAATAAACACACCACAACAAATGACATTTGATGACATTTATTAAACTTCCATAAACATAATTTTATTGAACAACATTTTCATTTATTAATCATAGAATGAACATCCATATAATCATTTACTAGGGAAGCGTAACCTTTCTCACCCTAAACAAATGAATAGCATCTTCACCTCCACTTGCTTACTTTTACTTATCAAGCAGCTCACTTAGCTCCACCAACTCATTGAATTAAACATCCAACACCAGAGGTGGAACTGATGAGGGACAAACCTGCCCCTCTTTTCCGCCAACCAGCCTGACACAGGCTGTTCCCCCTCATTCACTCCAAAAACTTCAGCAAACCCTCCAAAAACAAACCTAGAGGTCTCACCAACATCATTCATGTGTACTCCATCCCCTCTGAAACAGACTGGATCCCTGTCATTGACATCTCAATGCCCTATCATATAAATACCAAAAGCAGCCAGTTGCCTAACTAGCCTAAATTTAAACTGATAAGCCCTATCCAAAGCCAAAATAACCATGGTACTACCTCCGACCACACAATACACGTAGCTGGATATAACCTCTTTAAAATAAACAGATCCTCACTTATCCTAACTATCAACTGTAGCTTCGGAATTATTTCAAGATTGCTACCTGCCAAATGCACCAATCGGAATCTAAGCAGCCCAATGCCACCCAAAACAATGCCAATCCAATTTCATATCATCTGGCTAACTGCAGCCTCAGTTTGCTGCCCAATGTATATAAGAATGACCAAAAAGAGATTTCCTTTCCTAGGAAATGAATTTAATACTAAGCCAGTCACCATACTCAATTATCTAATCTAAGATTATCTAATCTAAGACAAGAAAGCATTTGATGACCAATAACTCACCCTCTTAATGACTTCAATTAATCTGCCTTATCTCGCTAACACTGACACCCTTCCAATGTGCAAAGAATGAGTGTAAAAACCTATCTCCTGGAAAACCAGCAATGAAAAGCTCTCCTCCTCATATATACAAACTGATTACACATCACCACCTTGCCCCCACCGAACAAAATGAAGACCTGAGGACTCCCAAAGTAAGACTGCAACAACTTCTTAGCCCAGCCCATTGGACACAACCAATAATTAATGTCCTTTCCCAGAGCTGTCTGCCCTTCTCCAACTGATCCATTTTAGATCTACACAACTAAATACACATGGAGGCAAAAACAGTGAAACATCTCACAAAACTAGTGACCAAAACAACTCTAACATCCTAACAACTCCATAATACATCCATAAAGCAAATATCACACATAAGGTATAGTCTAATGAATCTCCATTTACCAGCGTTAATCCCTGCAACAAAATCTTCAAAACCTGTTTTGTCAATGGTCATCATCTGTCAGTCTTCACCTATCAACCTATCAACCCTACCCCAACCCTTCAACATACAAACCAAAGTCTTAGATTTAGTAAAGTCATGCAACCCTCCCACCTTTGCAAATATACTAATCACAGTTAAGTCTACCTTAGCCGACTGAACTGACTTACCTTGTTCCCAAGCCTGAACCAATATCTCAATAACAATCCTTCCCACCAAAGTCCTTCCTTTTCAGACAACTGCAACACAAATTTAACAAAATATTGCAATGCCCTACCATACTCCTTCTTTTTAAATGTTGCCCAGGATTCCTATATCAAGCATCTGATCCATCCAACCAACCTGACATACCTCGTCTAGCAACACCAGCAGCTTGAACCAGTGCCTTATTATCCAAATGAAAATTAAACCTTTTTCCCCGCAACGTCTGCTAGATGTTGAATTCCAGCCTAATTGGAACTAACTCCAAACAGTCAACATCCCCCTCCAATTGTCCTTCCATTCTGCAGGCCAGTAAGCCACAAACCATTCCCCCCAAAATATGTCCCCATCCCAATACTTCCTGCACCATCTGTAAACAATTGTAAATCCCCTTAGACAACCCACTCCACCTGCCAAAGAGCCATACCATTAAACTTCTCCAAAAAGACACCCACAATGCTAAATCAGCACACATCAACTTATTAACCCTCAGCCAATGATGTTCGCTTTTCCCCCCTTCAATAAAAAGGCCATGAACCCACAAAAAGAATGACCCGGAAGAACTACCCGACATGTAAACTTCAGGAGCCTGAAGAGTGTCACGACATCCTTAATAAACACCTTATCCCTGGATTTCCCCATTAAATCTTTTCTTTCAAATGTATTACCTTTGCAACTGATAAGCAAACCAAACCATAGCCTACATCCACTAGCAATCCCAGAAAATGTTGCCTTACTTGAGTCTTCTAACTTCTGCCTTGCCAAGGGAACACTCAGTTCCTCACACATCCCCAAAAATACTAGCATACCTTCCAATGCTCTGTCAAGCCTGTAACTGACTCTTAAGAA
Organism: Protopterus annectens; assembly: GCF_019279795.1. Taxonomy (NCBI): domain Eukaryota; kingdom Metazoa; phylum Chordata; order Ceratodontiformes; family Protopteridae; genus Protopterus; species Protopterus annectens. The sequence goes on from NC_056737.1 coordinate 1,681,352,394, forward strand.
GTCTTCCATATAATGTACCACCTCCTGGCAGCCCATGATAAAGGTAACTCACCCAGTCTATGCTGCTGCAAAGTCAGATTAATCAATGTTCCTTCCTATCTACCATCTTTACAGCTGAATGTATACCCCCACCCTTCAAACAGTTGTGCAAAAACCTACATGCATCCACTAACAACACCCCATATTAAAGGCCCAGCATACCCCTTCCCGACTCCACCTAACTTAACCACACTGCTAACAGCTCCAAGGCTATCTACCAAAGTGGCTAACCAAATGCTAAGATGTCTCACATCCCAATGCAGCAACTGATCCACTGCCTTCTGCTTCCAAAACCTCTGATCGTACCACAACCAGGCTTTTCCCGCCTACAGATGCTGTGCCTCACAGATCCTGAAAAAATAAGCCAAAAGTGATAAGGCCAAAGGCAGTATTCTTCTCCAACCAAACCGTCATGTAATAAATGGAGCCTAACACCCAGTTGTCCCATGTCCTTGGCCGTAGTCTACCTATCCTTGTCTGCCCCAAGTCCGTTAAAGCTGTCAAAAGTCTTTACTGTTTGCGGTTTCCAATTCCATCAGATGTGGAATCCCATCCACATCAGTTAATTCAAACTGTCAACATACTCCTTCTAGACCTTCCCTTTAACAAAAAGACATAAGTGAGGGAGTCAAAAAAGCCCCCCTCCTTTACCCCACAGTCTGCTTAACTAACCAATCATCTGGCCAGATCCCACGGTCTGACTCACCTGAAGATGTCCCTGGACAAATTAGTTTGTCCCCAAATCTCATTTCTTAGAAGTGAAGATTGGTAAGACAAAAGTTACAGTAATGTTTAATACTGAGCTGTAGTAAACTATAACTTTTTTACATTTTGCATGTTAATAGTTTATGCTGCAGTGGTATTAAGTTGAACCATTAATATTAACTGTACATATTAATTGAAAGAAGTAAAGTTAAGTGCTTGTTACTGATTAGAACAACTTAAAAGAACTAAGAAGAATGAGAAACTTACAGAGGAATATGATAGGAGGTACTGCCAGCTATGCCAGGAGAAGTAGAGCAGTGGATGTGCAACACGTGCCAACACAGCTAGCTGGAATTTAGTAAAGAATTATATTTTAGTTGAATATCAAACTGATTTGTACAGATGCTTGTCTTGAAAATGTATTTGTAAAGTTGCTTGTGTTAAAAATGTATCAACATTGCTCCCTGCTGGAAAGCAAATAAATGTGCATGCATTATTCTAACTGCTTAAATGTATATGTTTTAACAGAGGATACTGTAATAGAAGAGGTTAATCTCAGTCCCAGGTAACTTTAAAAAATAGTTGAAATTACATTTGGTCATAAAGATTGTACCTTACAGTTCTGGTTGCAGCCAGAGACAAAATGTCTGGGAAACCAAGTATTAGGAAGCCTTCTTTATTGCCAGTAGCAGGGAGCTAATTTATACTCTGGAAGGATAGAGGTTTGAAATTGTTTTATGAATTCCATGAGCTGCAGCAGATCTGAGTAAAACGCTATCTCTGTGTATGGTAACACATAGGTGCTAAAATCCTAGCAGTTTCTAGTGCTGGTACTAGTGTGGGAAACAAAGTCAGATGACTAGATATGATGATATTCTGTAAGCTATCCCAGAAATAATGTTTTGATATTATATTGAGAATTCTTTCAGTCAGACTGACCATTCTGTTTCTTGGAATCTGACATAGAAGGATCCCTCACTTACTTCATATTGCCTTGCACTAGTAAGTGAACCAGGGAATAATGACTCTTTAGATTAGTCAGAAAAATATACTGAGTTTCGTTAAGTACTGTTTTTCTGTATCTGTGTGATTCTATTCATCTGTGTTATTTTAATATTTCCTGTGGCTGAAACTCTGGTGTTTACTGTATATAGATATTTAGTATTTAATTTTATTTTATTATTTATTATTAAATATATTTAAATGTTTCACTGTGGCTGGTCCTTTTAGAAAATATTTAAGTTTTGAGAGCATCTGCATATATCTATTTGGTGATAACTCTGGCTACTCCTGAAAGCCTTGCTGTTTGGTCAACATTACCATTTGTATTAGTATTAATTGTACACAATATAATTTGGTGCCCTTGTAAGAGACTTAAAGTTGCTGGCAGGGATGCTGGTGGTGGAAAACTACCTTATAGTCTGGGCAGAAGGGGGGCATAGCTAGTAAATCTGTGCTAGCTTTTCCTAGGTGTGCTTGTGTGTGTGTGTGTGTGTGTGTGTGTGTGTGTGTGTGTGTGTGTGTGTGTGTGTGTGTGTATGTGAAAATCAAATCTCAATGAATGTGTGTGTCAGCTACTTGGAGTAGGGACACAAGGCACTGGTTTCTCAGAGAGGGTGCTGGAGGACTTGGCTTATGACACTTGGCCGAGGACTCAACTCTATAGCTGTGTCAGTGGGGAGTCTGTTTTGGAGCCTGGAGAGAGAGGGGGGACCAAGCCTCAGGACTGAGTGTGTTCCCTGTGTGTTCTTAAGGGAAATTGGGCTTTGTGCAGAGAACTGCATCTGGAAATGCTGTGTGCATCTATTTTTATTCTACATGAACTTCTCTCACTTGTGTCAGTGGTGAGGATTGAGAGTACTTGATTAATTCCCAGGAGGAGGAATGTCACAACTGCCATTGAGACTCAGAAAGAAAATAGCATTCAATTTAATCTGCCACAAAACCCCCTTTGTAGGAGAGAAAAAGCTAGTACAGATTTACCAGCTATGCCCTCTCTGCCCAGACTATAAGGTAGATACTGCAATCAGAACACTCAAAAGCCAGTTACTCTAAGGCTCTTAGCAGAGTATCCAATTATACAGTGTAAAAGTAATACTGATACAACTGGTAGTGCTTGATCAATTCAGGAAGGCATTCAGGAGTGGCCACAGTGTCACCAAATAAATATAAGTATTCTCAAAGGTTAAAATATTCTCTAAAAGGCCAGCCACAATGAAAAGTTTAAATATATTTAATAATAAACAATAAAAGGACATGAAAATATAAAAAATCTACTTACAATGAATACCAGACTTTCAATTCACAGGGAATATAAAATAACACAGATGGAAAGACTCAGCTAGACACAGAAAAACAATACTTTTAGCTAATCTCACTATTTTCCTAACTGGCTGAAGAATTACAATTCTCTGGTTACTTACTAAAGCAAGGCAAGATGAAGGGGATGGGTGTCTTGTGTTCAACAGTAGAGTGCTGAGTGTCACTAGTACATCTCTGCCTAATATCTAAAATAATTTCACTGCTGGCTATAGAATGACATCACATCTGGTCACCTGACTGTGGTTCCCACACTATCCCCCTGACTAAAATCTGAACCAGAATCTAGCATAGATATGTCACAATGGATTCACTTCAGAAGTCTGAAAGCCCAAAATCTTGAATTTCAAAAGACTGAAAACTCAAAGTAATGAATCTCAGAATACTGAAAACACACAGGATACCAACACTTATTATATTCCAGCACAACTACATATGGAAACAAATACAAGATAAACTGTTTACCACTTCTCCAAGTATAAGCAGAGGGGAAAGCCCACCTGCACCCCCATGTGGGGGCTGCACCCCCCCACACCCCCTGCTACTTAAATATATCAACTCTGAGACTGCACTCCACAGAACAAAATGGCAAACATACTATTATGTGTTTCATGACTGACTGTTGTAACCTTAGTCATGTTAACTTCTAACTTGCTATACTACAACATAACTCATGTAAGTGTAGTGAAGTGTCATCTTGGGAGTTGATATATTTAAGTAGCAAGGGTTGTGGGGCACAGCCCCCACATGGGGGGTGCAGGGTGGCTTGCCCCCCCTGCTTATACTTGGAGAAAAGTAATATAGTTTGTCTTATATTTGTTTCTGCATCTACTTCTGCTGGAATATAGTAAGTGTTGGTATCCTGTGTGTTTTCAGTATTCTGAGAATCGGTATTTTGAGTTTTCAGTATTTTGAACCTTCAAAATTTTGGTCTCAGTCTTTTGAAATTCAAGATTTTGGGCTTTCAGTCTTCTGAAGTGAATCCATCACAATACATACCTAGAGCTTTGCTAATGCATCTGGAGACTATAAAACAATTCATTACATTCACACTTCTTGTAGAGACTAACCACATTCTCTGGTACCCCAAGTAGCAATTAGTTCACCACTAAGGCCAATAAGAGTAGGATCCCAGACCAGACATTGCATCTCTGGTTACATTCAGGCCTGTTTGATAAAATCTTTATGGCCTAAACCAAGTCAAGAATTTCAAGCTATTTTCCTTAAGGTCAGCTGGGCTGAGCTTAACCCCTTCCCTTCCAGCATCCTCTGCTTTACAACAGTGCAGTCTAATATAAATGTATATTTCTTTTTTGTCCAGTAGGACCCACTAATACATTTTTAACATAAGCAGCTTTACAAATACATTTTAACACAAAATCACAAATTGGTTTTGTATGCAAATGGCGTAAAATTCTTTACAAAACAACTTGCTATGCTGGCATATGTTACACATGCACTACCCTACACTCCCTGGCACAGATGGCACTACCTCATATCATCACAGCAGTATTGCTATTGGAAGCAGTTTAAACATGATAGCCACTAAGTTACAATTCCTAGGGGTAGATTCTGAAATGTATATAATGTATGTTATTGATAATCATATGTGAAATTTTTATTTGGCTAATATTGCAAATATATTTCTTTTAAATGTTAGGTCACATTGCATGCACTTATTATTGACAAGTTTAGATTTTTTTTACTTAATGAGCATTGTCTGATGTAAAAATGTATTCTGAAAAAAGTCTTAAATTATTTATGTGAAAGTGCTTAATAAACATTTTTGTGTGGAAAAGTACTGCTGCTATAAGCTTGTTCTGATGACTTCTGGAGGCATTTATCTTTTTTATATGCCAAATTCCAAAAGTCTTACGGCATAAGCTAGATACTTTGGCATACAGGGATAAAGCACTGACAATGACCCAGGTGACCTTGTTTCATTTGTATGGCCTAGGCACCTGTATTAGCTGATGGGGAAGGAAGAAATAATTTTACTATACCTTCTCATCCTCTCTTAGAGTGGAAGGATAGGGACAATGTGCTGATGTGAGGCAGCTGGCCCTTGTGGCCTTCAGCCTTGGTCAAGACTGGAAGTGTGAAAGGTAATTGAGTTAGGTGAACAGGTAGACAATGAGGGGGATATTACTATTTTAGGAGGAGATAGTGACACACCCAAAGAGAGGCCTGTACCTAATAGCTCACAGTTGCCTTCTAAATGATGCCAGCATGTAGAGGTAGGGCATTTTAGCACTGTTTCAAAGTCTCTTAAATGAGTGTCAGTAGTGGTTTCCATGCATACCAATCAACTGTCCAGTATTTTGCAGAATGCCAACATTTATTCCTCATATTTTTGGTGTGATTCACATAAAATTTGTGTTTTTCTGGCAAATCACTGATGACTGTAGTAACTAAATAAAGACAAACATTTGAGTTTCAAACTTTGTATCCTTCAGAAATGCAAGATAATGCAACACATGTTCTTTTAGCTGCTTTATAAATTTCCAACGGCAGTTTTAATATTTGTCCTTATTCTTATGCCTTTGTCCAACTCATTATTCTGGGCTTTGTCATGATTCTTGTTCTAATAGTTTGAGAATTATGCTCCCAGGCTCACTCTCTACTTGTACCACCTTGCTGTTGACTCTACTACAGAGAGCTTAAACACCTGGGTAGAAGAGTTCATATGGGGGTAATGCTTCTATTCTCCCAGAAAAATCAACACCTCCATGGAGTTGCAAATGTATTGTGAACACAAGTTGACTGTAACAATACCGTGACATGCAACTCTTAAACAGTACTAGCAGTTATATTAACATTTATTAGATACTATTAGATACATAAAGAGCTTTGTTATGCTGGCAAAACATAGCTATATGTGTAGTGAAATCGAAAAACAACATTCACAGCTGGGTTAAAATACTATCCAATTACTTGTGAGTACTAATTGCATACTTGTAGATAAGTTTATATTATTGTATTACAATAATCATATAATGCTACTACATAGTGTACCGACAGCAATGACAAGTATAAGTAATATAACATATGTTCAACCAGTATCATTTTTATCAGACAGTGTAGAAAGAAAAGTAGTGAATATTATGATCTGTATAATATGTTCTAAGCAGTTTTTTTATATTGTCTTAGCACCACTGGTTTTGGGCAAGATGTATACACTTAATGAAGATGCATTATTGTTTGAACTAGGCATTTGGAAAATATCGGCTGTCACATTACTGTAATTGATGATGTACTTGCTGTTTTAATGTATTGTATTTCTGTAATGCTATTATTTTGGGTGATAGGTCCCTTTTTTACATTTGTAACTCAAGGTATTTTGTCAAATAGATAATAAAGATGTTACAGTTTGTACAACCATTGCAGCTCTTATATGTGGATACAGAGGTAAAATAAATATGTGGTCAGGTATAGTTTGCATATTTCCCATTAGTCCTTGTCATACATATCTACTGCATATGAGCTATTAATAATACTGGTTACATTTGATGAAACATTAGTGGCAACACTGTCAAAGAACTGGATGTATGCCAATGATGTAGTGAAGTTTTGGAAAGATCACCTCCATCAAGTTTGATAATATCACTAAGTGCTTACACAGCTCATGGCTATGTCTATAGAATAAGTAGCAACATAAATCTATCTCAATGCAGATTCAAAGGATGATTGTGCCATGGAGGACCAACCTGACAGTCAGGCTGTTAGTAGTGAGACAAAGACCACTATCCCGTGATACTCTATGTGTAGAATTCCAGGAGATGAGTAGCAGCAACTAAGAATAAGGCTGGGCATATAATGTATGCATGTGTAAGTAATCTGTTATTTTCTTAAATTCTGCAGATAATGCCTCCACATTTGCTGAGGCTTTGTCATAGGTTACTGTCATGATGCAGGCTGGGGTGGAGATACTGAGTCAGGCTATGTTGATCATGAAATTCATTGAAAGTTATGGCTAGGACACCTTCAGGGACTACATGGCTAATGACATTACTCTGTGAGTTGTGATAGCTGAGTCATCTGCCTAAGTGGGCACACACCCTAGAGCTGGCAGTACCCTGATACTTATTGTGCCAGTTTGTAGTATGCAAAGTGAGTCAGCAGCTGGGAATGCATTCACAGGGTAGTACAGCATGCAGGATAATATTCCCTACTGTAACCTGTCTCTATCCTCTAACCTGTACATGTTCAAAAAATCTCTTCATTTATACCTAAGATCCCAATGGGATTGTTCTTGCTCCCTCCCCTCATAATTCTGTTATCTCATTCTTCTTCCCATTCTTCCTCCCATACACGATACATAACTCTTCCTATCTAAGCTTACGTTCCCTCAGAATACCTACCCTGTAATGCAAGTCTATACAACTTCTTTGAATGCATCAAACTTTACTCTATCCCCTGACATTTAATCCACATCAGATTGTATTGTTTTGAATGCTTCTTGAATTTTTGAACCTAAATGTGCTAAATGTTTTTATCTTTTATTCTGTATAAGAATTATTGTAATTTTTGCATGTACCTGTTTTTATCTGTATTGGAGCTTTTCTCCCCAGGACTCCATTGAAAACGGGTTCTTTTGGCCCAATGGACTATCCTGGTAAACCAACTGCAAATAAAATAAATAAAAAAATAAATACTGTCATTCCAAGTGCTGTGACATCCAAGCAAGTTACTGAGCCAGTAAAGACAACCTCTGGTGATACTGAAGTTGCACAGCAAAGACCGGAACATGCACATCCAGTGATATGTCGAGACTCAGGCACTGCCCATGCACTCAGCAAGCTTGTTGAAGGCCAGGACAGAGTACATGCAGCAGATATTATCAGCATGATAGCTGGTTCTTGAGTCCACACTGAAGGACAATATGAACTAGACTGTGGTGTACAGGGAAATGCTCTGAGTACAGCCTAGGTTTCCTGAGTTCAATTAGGGGGCCCAGATATTTGATGGAGAATGAATGGATACTAGCCTGACTACTTGGGAAGGGATAGGATTATGCCAATATGAAACAAATAATTAAAGCCCTGGTAGTGGCCATAGATCAGAATGATTGCCAGACTATGGGTGTAGAATGGCTGAGGAGCTGTGACCACCTTTCAAACTGTGGTGGGAAATTTCTCATAGGCCATACCTTATTGCCCACTCACCTTACGGATGTTGAACTGACACACTGGAGTGGTAGGGCCATGGAAAAAAAGCCTGGAGCATGCACAGAATGATGCTGCAAGCATCCTGCTTTCTTAAACATCAAGTTACTGCTTTACACTTCCCTTCCTGATCTGCTGTGTGGTCCTATCCAGGAGATATTACTGGACTAATGCTATGCTCTACTTCCTCTTCAGTCCTCACCAGATGCACTAAAAGTGTTAGGTACTACTCAGGATGTGGGCCAGAGCATTAGAAGGAAGACTGACAGGTGATGTTTAAGATGCATCACCAGCACACACACACACACACACACACACACACACACACACACACACACACACACACACACACATTCACTCACCCACACAAAAAATACTCTTGTAGAGCAGTGTGCACAGGCAAGAGTGGATGGGATGAGCACTAGAACATGTGGAAGGAGTATTAGTTGGGCCTGTCATTATAGAGGAGAAGCAGCAGGATCATTTACTTATCCAGCCACATAGGCATAACTGGTTGTCTATTGTATAATCAATAACCTGCATTGGATGACCATAACCTTCAGTGTCATACATCAACTATTGTCTTGGTGCATCTTAGGGAGACATGCATGGACCTGGCCACAGGGAGGCTACTCACCACTGGTCTTCACAAGCTGTAAGAGCAGATAAAAATGTTATGCCATGCATGCTTTACTGCTGCTCAGTAAGGCCACTTCTCATGAATAAAAGCCCTGAGGGTGCTTATCAAGTATCCTTGACCGCAACCAACTTAATGAGCACTGCACAAAATACTACTGATATAATGCGAGACAGGCTATGCATATTAAACACCATGTCAACAATATGAAGTCATTCACCAGCAACATTGACAGAGAATGCTTTTCAGATTGCTCAGCTCAGCAACATACAAATGGCACACCTTCACATTTTGTGGTGCATTGGTGCCATGTCATAGTTAATCTGCACACACACACACACTCACACACACACACACACACACACACACACACATACACACACACACAGTGTGACATCAAGCTATAAGGGGTGGGCAATACTTAAGCAATTCACTTCATAATCTGGTTAACAGACCAATACACGTATTATGCAGAATATGGCATGTAACTGTAGGCATGTTTGTTAACGGTTGCACTGAATTAGTCTGTGGATTTGGCTGATTGCTCCTGTTAGTAGCTTCTGTGTGTTACACTATGGGAGTGCTTTGAAGTAACACACATGCAGATCAGACAGATGCAGACACACACACACCAACATAGAGACGCAGATACACAGACACACATGCACACACATGGATCTGTAAACATGATGCAGCCTGCTGACACATACCATACCTTTGATATGATTACGGCAAGTATTTCATATACCACATCCAGACATTGTTGACAGGTACCTGTCACCTAACTAAAGCATTTCTGTTATTTGTGATCCCAAAATACACTTTTATTTGGTGGCTGGTTCATCTGCTACTGCTACTGCTGCTGGCTGATGGTGCAGCTGCAGCAGTTAGTGTGTCAAATATGTTATGCAGCATGCAACCTACCAGAACTATGCCACACATCTTTTAGAGCACATACTACATTGCACCTGTAGAGGTATTCGGGTAATAAAAGTGCAGTTTCAGATAGATAAACCTGTGCTTAGTGATATTGTGGATCTGTTGTTATTCATGGTGTATGCCTTTTCTGCCTAACTTGCTGACACTTCAGGTTTGAAGTGATTGTACTGTATTCACTAGCAAGCATCAGAATGGTATGCATCTACTGTGTCATTATGTATACTACTTGAGTGTTTGCTGTTCACACGGAGTACATATCTACAATCATCACATGTTACTGGAACATATTTTGCGGTCCCCAATGCCTGCCAATCATCATTTGTCATCATGATCTATTGATCCATTCTTTCCCTGCAACATAAGAGTTGGTACTGACCCAGTCATTCAATGCAAAATAAAAGTCAACTGTAGAGTCCATTGTCCAGCCATCCAGCAAGGCTTTTTCTGTATAAAGCCCTTACCCCAATCCTGGTGACTGAAGTGAGCATCCATATCAACACAGGGGCCTACAATGACCTTGCTAAATATGTGTGTGTGTGTGTGTGTGTGTGTGTGTGTGTGTGTGTGTGTGTGTGTGTGTGTGTGTGTGTGTGTGTGTGTGTGTGTGTGTGTGTGTGTGTGTGTCACTGAATTGGCAGGATCTATCAAGCCTTATTGGGTTCCAGTCAAGCCTGTTGCTTGGTGGCAATTAATTTGACTGTGGCCACCATTATTTCTACCATGAAGGTTCATTTGACACCAGCCACCCACTCCTATCCTTTCCCCTATGGCTCTTCTAGTGTCTAAGCTACAATTAAAATTCAAGTTGTCAGAACTGCAGTCAAGAGTTTACCTTTCTCTGCACAAAAAAATGTTGTCACACCACATGCAGAATATAGAGTTAAACCCATTACTTTCATAACTGACTGGAGTATTATTGCATCATATTTGTCTGATACCCATTTTGTTTTGTCTGTGTTTTCTATGTCTGCTATGACACTGTGTGAACACATGATGCAATTAAAGCCCCTCATTGCATGTATACTCCTGCACAGTGTAGTGGACATATAGATTATTCTCTACATGGGACAGAGACATAGCTACTGTGGTGCAAAGGGGCTTCTGCCTTGAGTGCAAGGTGTTAGGATGTCTCATTAGCAAGTGATGATCACTTGGTAGTGCTACACCAGCATTCACCAAAGAATAGCAGTGCTGATTTGTGGTCAGGGTTTAAGCATTTCAGTGTTACATGTATGGTACTTAACTGTAGCAAGTCACTTGTAACATGCATAGTACAAGAAAACCTTTGTTTTGTCCTCAAGTATGTGAAATGGTGCTGGTCAGCAGAATAGCTAACTATGGCTCTGGTATGTTAAAACATGCACTGTGTGACCTAACTGAGAATCCTACTTGTTGATGATTGCAATACGCCCCTGGTATCTCTTGTGAGGAACTGAAATGTATTCTTAGCTAGTAAGCAGACCTTATATTGATTTTGGTATACAACAGTGCCTAGGTCTCCTCTCTGTATGTCTCCTGCTTCCCCTGTTATGTAAGGGGATTGGACTGTAGATGCATGCTGGTAATGTTGCTCTCTGATGGGTCATCATTTTTATTGGGAGTGCCATTAAATACAGTAGGTTGCTTTTCTAATCCCCTCAGTTATAAGGGAAGTCTGGTTAATCTTATGGATGTCTTCACTCAGAGTAGCATTGCCATATCTTTTCTCTTCCTATATGTATTCTTTTTTATACTTTTGTGTATCCCTATAACAAACATTGCCTCATATTCACCTGCCAAGAATGTACTGCACTCATTTGTCTGAAATTATAGTGGAAACCCTGTGGCCTGAGTTGTTCTGGTTCTGTTTCCCTCATCGGTGAATTATGTAGATACTATTTCAGCAAAATTTCTGTGGCTCAGCAATCTTTGCTATAGACTGTGTCTCTGATTGCCAGATACTGTTAGCATCAATTTCCTTTTCTTCTGCTAGAGTTCCCCATTTTTGTTTTTCACTGTTTATGCATGGTTGCATGCAGTTTTTGTATGAGAAAAAAAATGTAATCAGATTCTGCTTCAACAGTCTCTCTAGTTTTGCAATAACGTTGCATAAACTATACCACACATTTTTAAAATGATCTATTTTATGGCTTTTTTCTTTCACAGCGCAAATATTTTCCTTCTGTACTATCATTTTTCACATGACCCTGCTTTTCACATTGAAAATGGGACTCAGTTTAGCTAGCATAAAAATGAGTCCTTTATCAGAATCAAAGCCAAAATTGCTAGCTAAATGCTGAGTTAAGCCAACATAAAAAAAATAGTCCTTTATCAGAATCAGAGACAAAACTGCTAGCTAAATGCTGCACCCTGCCATCCCGTCATTTCATTTTCATCTCTATTTTCCATCATCATTTCTAAATCCTTCAGTAAGGTTCAGTGTCTCCCAGAAATACATTTGCATGTTACAGTCAAACTTTAATATCAGTAGGTAACCCATAATTCAGTCATAAAAGGACAGATACTTGCTCTGTCAAATCAACATATAAAAGCACAGTTCAAAGTTTGTACACATCACCCCTGGGAATGGCAATCACAATGGGACAAAAACATCTGCAAAGTAATATTTGTCTTGAAACCTATGTACTCTCCTGGCACATGTAGCAGGGCATGCACATCTCCAAGTTTTTTGGCGCAACTCTTCTTTTAAGAAATGCCTCCCCTCTCATAGTCTATCTGTTCCATCTAGTGGCGCCTCTCACAATCCATCTAGTATTCCATCTAGAGGCCATTACAGAACAGTTTCACCCCATCATGCTCCCTAATAGTAGAGGCATTACAGCATCTAAGCTTATCAATGCCTGCAAATGATTTAGGCCCACCTTTTTCTATTATGTCTTAATGTGAATTTTATAGTTCATGTGGCAGAACTGGTATTCTCTTAATTCCTAATTGCTGTGTTTTATTATTTTATGATTTTTATTTTGCCTGCTTATTGGTATGTCTATTTGTTTTTATATTTTATTCTTTGTTAAATGTAAATGTTTTTTATATGATGTCCTTTGTTAAACATGCTGTGTTTTAACCATCTAAATAATGCTGGACATTGAAGTTAAAATATGTATCGCTCAACATCAGTATAAAACTTCTGTATCACATCCCGCCTTAGATAATGATTTAGCTGATTTTGAGTCACCTCAGAGTCTATCTGATATATTACAGACTTGTACAGACACCCTAGGAAAATCAACACCAAGTGTTGTACCAGCACAACCAAACAATTCTGCTCTTCTATCAGAGCTAAATAAATGCTCATCTTCACAGTTTGAGGTTCATTATCTCACTCAAAAGGCAACATGGATTGTTCCTGATCATTACTTTCCTTAGTTTTCTTCAGTAAGAGATTACTCATAGGCAGGTTGTCTAGGAGACCCTTGAAGAGTCCAGCCCAATTTCCAAACAGCACTGTCTGCTTATGTGACTTGTTCAGAGCTACATATTAGGCAAATAAAGGCTGAGGGAATCAAACCCTGAACTACAAGAAACAGCCTGTTAATAGCTTGTATCCTTAATCCTCTAAGGTAACTGCTGAACTGGCAACTTAAATGTAAATTCAGGCTCTACTCTGTTAGCCATGACCTCCTCCAACAATCTGACTGCTCACACAGGAAGCTTCTTCTACAGGAAGATAAGGGATCTACAAGGCCTAATGCCTGAAGAAAGCAGACATTGATGGCAACTTAGAACAATGGGTCAGTGAAAAGTAGCAGGGACCCATGGAGGTGCCGTTGTACAGGCTGTTCAGCAATGAAAGAGAAGGGATTGACAGAAATAATGTAATAATATACATAATGAAAAACAATGCTATATCAGAGAGAAGATGGAAACACTCCCACAGGAACTGGACAATGGAGCAGGCAGAAACAGAACCTAGAGTTTGAATACTGATGGTTAAGGAAGGAGAAGTTGGTTGTTGATGAATCAATGTAGTGTATTATTTCCCATCCATGTCAATGAGGGATGAAGGACTGAGGGTACAGTGAAAAACAGGGATAGGAACAAGTTGGCAAAGTTTATAGGGAATCAGAATTTACAAGGGGTAGACTAGGATATTCAATGCTTCATGGTAGAATGTGCTCAGGATTCAACTAAGGAGTTCAGCTAACTGAAAAAAGGGGTGTATCAGAAATCACAAAATTCTGGAAGTGGTCATTACCAAGTTGGAATGAATCAGGGTACTGAAATGAAAGGCATCGGTGTCCAACAGCTATCATGACAATGCGGTTTACAAGGAACAAGAGGGGTAAGAAAACAAAGAATACATGATGCCATTGGTTTCTAGAGCAGTGGATTATCATGAGATTGGGCAACTGACAAAAGAGAATTGGGTGCCAAGGCAGACTGAGAGGGCAACCTGGCTATGGAAATGGGTCCTAGATGGAATACTCAATGTTATGAAGAGTGGATTAAGCAAGAGGCAAAAAGGTGAAAACAGGCTGAAGAACTGCTTCAGTTTTAGATACCTACATAAAGTATACAAACTATACTTTACTATATCCAAACTATAATAGTGATTATTTTTGGGTGTTGTATTACAATGTTTGTATAACTTGGATGGAAGAGATGTGTTTTAGAGTTTAAAATTTGTTCTGTTTTAGTGAATCTTTTCTTGGGTTATAGAGGGTGTCAGTGTACAGTTATTGAAGTGTTGGTGTAGCTCAGCCTGCATGTAAATCTTTGTTAGCATTTTACATGCTTCACGATTTAGAAGGATATTCTTTTTACATTCTGCATATGTCACACATTGAATATACTGTTGTGTTCAGAAATCTGTAACATGCTAAATTCTTTGATTACCACAAGGAAAAGATATATATGAGAAACATTTTCTTAAAAAATAGTTAAAAAGGGCGAAAACAGGAGAAGGCCAATTTAGCTACATTGAAATGTCAAACTAGAAATTACTTGAATGATAAAGCAAACAAGTGGTGGAAGGCCCTTGGGAAGGCAGACGAGGTACAGAACAAAGAGGTAAGCTGGAGGACAAGATAAATGACAGCAGCAAAGGCTCAATTTGAACATGGTTTGACTGAAAGTGACAATAAGAGGAGCAAAAATTAATTTTAGTTTTACAGCTGAAAAGAAGAAAGAAAGAGTAGCTATGGTAAGGGTGAACAAAAGTGTGAGAGATATCACAGAAAAAAATTAAGGGTTGTAGGGAGACTGACTGTTTCTTCATTTCATTCCTCTATAAGCAAAGAAATGAAAGCTTCAAGTCTTTTAGGGAAGTAGGGTCAGGTAGAAGAATGGACTAGCTGGGCTATCTCTTCATGGATTTGGTATATGGCTATTGTGCTGAGAAAATCTTCTGAGGTAAATAGAATAAAATGAGAATAGCTGACTGGCCATTTCAATGCAGCTTTTGGACTGGAAAATGTCAGATGTGGCAACCATGAGTCAAAGGTCAAGCAATACAAACCTGGAGATAAACAAGTCTATTAGTTTGATCACAGTGGGGTAAGGGGATGCAGGGAATACATTGGAAATGTTTGTTTCCTTTTCTGGAAGTGAATTTCTAGGAGAACAATCAACATGATTTTAAAGCCAAAAGGAACCATCATTCAAACCTAATCCAAGTTTATAACTTAATTGTAGGAATGCATGTGAGCAGTGTACTAATAGACATAATCTACCTGGACTACATCAAGTAATTTGACTTTGTTTAGTGCAGGTGGTTGGGAGTAAGACAGAGGGATGAGGTACTGGACTTGCTAGATGCCTGAGGAGTATAAGATGAGGAATTGTGATGCAAATGATGATGATAAGGATTAGGAAAGTAAGTAGTGAAGCCCTGCGGTGACAGCCCTGTTTCAGGTGTACTTGTTTCATATGCAAGCAAAGGGAGAGAACAGGGAACAGCCACCTCACTAATGATACAAAGGTAGGAAAAACAATACAGTATCAGACAGAAGATTCTGAGTAAGAACATAGAAAAGATTGACCAAATTACCAGAAACCTGTCTGTTATGGTTCAGGACAATGGAATGCAAAGTAGGGTACTTGGACTACAACCTGTTTGTGAAGATTCAGCTGTGGTTGTGGAACTGATGAAAACAGAGCAGGATAAAGCAAACAGCATCAGAATTAGTTGATATAGGGACCTAAACCTTGACTGCATCATAAATAGGGAAGGGACAGTTATGTGTGCCAGAGACTATCCCTTCTATGGAACAGCCTTATCATCCATGTGAAGCAGAGTTCTTCCCTTACCCAGTTCAAGCATAACTTGGACCAATGGATGGGGAAACAGACAGTGGCAGCCCAACCCAACATAACCCCCTTAAAATAATTCTAAGATATGAAAACTTGCCAGATGCATATGAGAAGCATGGCTTGATTTAAAAAGACCCTCCTGGGGTCATTAGTGTAATATTTACCTATGAACCTGTGAGCTATAAACATTTACTAAAATATGAACAAAAGTATTTCTTCTAGATGAATTTCCCTGTGACAGCAGTGTTTTTTTTATTCATTTAGTTTGTTTATTCATCCAGTTTACAGTACACCAGAAACAAAATCTGTTGAATCATTTCCAAATCTCCCACCAGGAATATCACAGCAGCACCCTCTCCAAACCCAGATGGCTCCCTGTCACCTCCTGAGTTGAGCTACTGATCACATAGGACCATTTGCAGGCACAGCCTGGGTGAAGAAATTCACAAACATAAATAAATGACTAAATAAACAAACAAATAAATAATCAGAGCTAATTCATAAACACAGAGAAATCACAGAAGGTATATGTTCCAGCAGACACCTGAAACAATGAGCAAATATTATTAATAGAGGAGAAAAACAAATGTAGATTAATTTTAGTACTAAATATAGGAGGTAAGCAGCAGGTTAGAAGAGAGTAAGCAAATAGAATAGGTGAGGAAATGGTGAGGTGATGTGTCCAATGAAAAAGACTTGCAGTCAGATTTTTGATGGAGCTTTCTTCTGAGCTGTGCTCTGAAAGTGAAGAAATATGGCATTTTGTTCAGGTGAAGTGGGGGGAGAGATTTCCAAAGTTTGGGTCCAAGAATGGAGAAAGAGTGTTTGGTACAGAGCAATCTGTTCTAGGGAGTCTGGAGTGAGATAGTCAGTTGGGAGAAGTTGTGGAATTGTGAGGGTGGTTTTATTATTGAGTTTGGTAGCAAGAGGATGGAAGGCCCATTGCTGAAGTAGTTGGAAAAGAAGAGACCCCATAGAAGTAACAGCTTTGTAGGTGACTGGAAGCCACCTGGCTTTGGAGAAGATTGTAGAATGGTGTTCCTGAGAGAAGAGTTGGAAATGAACTGGCAGATTTTGGACTGCAGCTCATTCTTAACTGTTATTTAACTCCTGTTGATGCTGTTGTTCATTCATAATGCATTATTTGCTTTTATGCTGACTTTTATATTATTGTACAGTGCCTTGGCTCAGGCACATAAATAAATCTGAATTTTAACTGCAGAGTGAATGAGATTTTAGAGGCTGTGGCTACATTCAAATTGAGCAAGGTGGACTCCTTTGCCTGTTTCAGCTCTAGTTGGTCTGAAGAAAATGAGAATTGTTCATTTTCCTGGTTTGCAATGTGTTTATGGAAGTCAAGTGACTGGTCCCGCCATAAACATAAGTATTTAAAGGAATTGATTGTTTCTATTAAGTGACAACTGAGATCTGCAATGTTGAGATTTTTAGGAGCTTTTGTGTCAAGGTGCAGGGTGAAAACAACTCATGAATTGTTGAAGCATTTAGAAGTCATTGATGAAAATAAGTTTAAAATGAGGGAATTCACATGTACCTAATGTGCTTATCTGCAGTGTATTGCCATTATAGTAAACACTGTGGATTATATGTAGATTATATATATCCAAAGTGAAATAACTTGACTGAAAAGAAATAAATGTTGAAAGAACTCCAGTCTCAACTAAACAGCTTCAAGAATTTATTAAAATATAAAAAGCCAGTAAAATAATGTGAGTGTGTTTGTCTCACCACAGAGACTCCATCAGACAAATAATGCCTTTCACATCACTTCCTTAAATACCCTTCTTAATTAACCTCTTGCAGTACATGTCATATAAAATAGCTTTTTGCATTATAAATATAGTGTTAATAAAAAACTGTTTACCAAGCTTGAGTATCATAACCTTTTCCACAAATTTAAAAAGTTAAAATAATAAATGAATTTTTCATTTATGCATATAGTACCAAAAATTACAGAACCAAAACATACTATTTAAATCTCCATCCTATAATAGCTGCCCTTTCCCTTAAAATGGGTTTAACAGATATATATTCATTCAGACCAGGGGGAAAGGTGGCTTTTAACCTAAGTTGCCATATCAACTCCTTTTTTATTAATGTTAATTTTCAATCACCTCCTCTTGGGTTCTTTTTCACTACATCCAAGATACCAAACTTGAAGCCCCCAAATTTGACGCACTCACATGAGTGTTTATATAAGGCACTAGTTTCTTTTCTTGTTCTTATGTCGTAAAAGTGCTCATAAATTCTATTTTTGAGTGCCTTTTCAGTTTTGCCTATGTAAAAACTTGGGTAGCCCCCACATTTTGCTAAATATACCACTTTGGAAGTTGCACAATTACCTTTTTTGAAATAGATTTTACTCTGCAGTTGTTTTTCTAAGGTTAGATTTTGTGTACCAATGATGTAGGAATAAAAGTTGCATGCTCCACAAGGTGTTGTCCCCCTTCTCACTTCCCCATTTTTGAGTCGATCACCCTCAAGGAGTTCCTTAACATTCTTTCCTATCCTGTTTGTCACCCACTATTTTACTTAGATCTTTACTGATTTTAAAAATGCTCCAATTATCTTGTAGTATATCACTCAAAGGTTTGGTAAAATGGTTAAACTCCATAATAAATGCTTTATCAAACTCTTTCTGAATCCTGAGTCTTAACTGTATCAAGCCCCACCCCCAAAAGGGGGGTGTATTTAGTACCCCATCCTTTGAGAACATCCTCCAAAATTTTGGTAACCAGTTTATTAGGGTATCCCCTGATAGTGAAGTTTAAAATAAGGGAATTCAGATGTACCTAATGTGCTTATCTGCAGTGTATTGCCATTGTAGTAAACCCTGTGGGTTATATGTAGCTAGATTCTATATTGATAGATTAAAAGATGAAACATAACCACTGTCCAACACTAAGTAATCAGAGTGCATCATGCTCATGAGATTAATGAAAACTGCATTTTGTTTAGCATCTTTTGAGTGCCAGACTTGTATGGAATAAATCATGCCCTCTGTTGAAATATAGCACTGTGGAAACTAATTTTAGAGGGCATAGTAATAAAGGATGGTGATGGTAGAAAGGTAGGTAGGTGTGTGTGTGTGTGTGTGTGTGTGTGTGTGTGTGTGTGTGTGTGTGTGTGTGTGTGTGTGTGTGTGTGTGTGTGTGTGTGTGTGTGTGTGTGTGTGTGTGTGTGTGTGTGTGTGTGAGTGTCTGTGTGTGTGTGCGTCTGTGTGTGTGTGCGTCTGTGTGTGTGCATGTGTGTGTCTATACCTATTAATGTGTATAGGTATGGGTATATGCATGTAAACAAAGATGGGAGGGAAAGTGAGGAAATGAAAGAGAGAAAGAGGAGAGACAAAAATACAGAAAGACACAGGGAGGAAAGAACGTTGGCACACAGCGCTTTGAACAATAATGTTTAACAGGGCTAAAGTTTAATGCTCATATTTCAGATTCACACTAATGTAAGAAAACAATGTGTTTTTCTTTTGTGAATAATAGGACACTACTCAAAGAGTTTGGTTATTTGCATTTATTCTAATATTAGTGTACCGCTTAATCATACCTGCAGTACTCTTTATTCTGAACTGATTCTTTTCTACCGAAAGGTACACAGCCTAGGTGTTTTACCATTTATATTACATTCTTCTGTTGTGATCGAACTGGATCAATAACAAAAATACTAAATATTCATATGGAATATGGTCTGGAAAAATGCTCTGCAAATTAGAATGCTGACATTATTCAAATAAGTTGTATTTCTGCAGTAATAAACATTCTGCTGTATTTGTTGCAACTATCTTTGTGTGGTTTTGCTTGCTACGTGTATCTTCTAAATAAGCTGGAATTATTTGTATTCTGGCTAGAAAAACAACAACATGATGACCTAGACTTCAACAGATTTCAGCAGTTTTGTAAACAAAACTTTCTGCTATTTTTTATTATTCACTCTTCATATGAATATCTCTGGATGTCCTTCACGGCTACTACGTGGTGTTTGCTAAATAAAAGTCTTCAGCTAGAAATAGATTTTGGAGAGGTCACTTAGTAGCTGCATGCAGATAAAACTGATATTTTTAATTAAGATATATTTAATGTTCTGAATAAATGTATAGCTCTTTCAAGAATATATTATGGTTCTGAAAGTATATATATATATATATGTATATATATATATATATATATATATATATATATATATATATATATATTACTTTAAGGAAAAATTTAGGAGTATATTTCCACAGCTGAAGATATAACAGAGATAAATATTTTCATCTTGCTGTAGTCCCTATAGTATCATAATTTACCATAGAAACGATACTCCTACATTTTAAATAGAATATTCTCCCATATCTTGCATGCCTTGCCTTGCCTTGGGCTTCCTTCACAAAATACTACCACTAGGTATTGGCTAAAGTGACACGCCACTGATGGTACTATCAAAATGCACAGTGCTAGCCACATAATATCAACAGATGCTTCTACATACTACCAAACAACACTTACTACCCAGGCTCAACAATATTTTGTGACAGAACAGACTAAAATGATATCAGTAACACAGGATATGCATCAATTAAACCCATAATGTGTGATTACTGTCCGTTTACCTCAAATGCATCTACTAGTATGCCATCAGTAGGAGTACGGACCACAGTGGATCATACCAATGACCACCTTTGACATCATAAGGAGTGCATTAAAAAATACATCCTCTCTGTCTCTCCGTTGCTGTTTTACATTGAATCATCAGCTTCTGTTTCCCATATTTGTTCCTGTCTCTCTACTATAGTGTCATCATTGGTTTTGAAGAACTCAAGAGATCACAGTGAACTTGTTGTAAATACTTCTTTTTCTTCTTTTGGCTTTTTCCCGGTTAGGGGCTGCCACAGCGGATCATCTGTCTGCTCATGATTGGCAGTGGAGTTTTTACGGTGTCAAGTTGCCAGCCTGGCACCCAACCTTCCACAGAAGGCACACACACACACTCACACCTAGGGCCAATTTAGAGTGTCCAATCCACCTACTGCATGTCTTTGGGATGTGGGAGGAAACCGAAGCACCTGGAGGAAATCCATGCGACCACAGGGAGGACATGCAGACTCCGCACAGAAAGCACCCCAGGCGAGAATAGAACCGGAGAACCTCTTATTGTGAGGTGATAACACTAACCGCTGCACCACCGTGGCTGCCCCAGTGAACTTGTTGTAACTAAGAACTAATAATTCTATAAGTGATTTTTCTTCATTCATAACAATGCATAAGAGACTACAGTCTAAACTCTGTTTTTTCAGTACCTCACAGTTTACACAGCAGAAGCACTTTTGCTGTGTCTATATTTTTCTCTGCATCTAATGGTTATTACGTTGTCAGCAAACCCTTTATATACTGTGTAGCAAATATATATATAAGTAGTCAGCCAAAATATTACATTACTGTTTCCTATTTATGTGCAGTAATCTTACAATACTTATTTTTCATAAATGGTATGAGCATTTAATCAATACGTCTGGCCTTATAATATGCCGTTCTGCACATTTGATGTAAACCATGCAAACACTTTTTGTGCAACATGCCCCATTGCTTGTAAAATGGATCAGCTTTAAGGCAACGAATGAATTAATTTATGTATTCAAAGTTTTGTAACTAAAATGGGACATCTGAGTACCTTAGATCCACTCTAAAAGTTGCAAAATATAAGATAATTAGGCAAATCTGTTTTAATCCAGTGTTCACTAGGAGTTATACCATTTTGAAAAATGCGTATTCCTTTTCATTTAAGTACATTTTGATTTATTTAATCAATAAATTATCCATTTATTTAGATATGTCTATCTGCACACACATTTATATACTTATATGCATTATCTTACATGTGTTTGAATACAGTCTTGTCGAATCATTTTACAACCATTATATTCCCAATCCTGTTTTGCACAGTTTGTGTGGTTACTATTTTCAGCTTTTCAGAGTATTTCTCTATTTCCAATATTTGTAGAAATGAAGTCAAATAAATACGAGGAAAGAAGAAGTCAAACTACAGTCATATTTTATGAGGGAAAGTGGCTTGTGGCACATGAAAAAAAGAGAGAGAAAAAAAGATGTTTGATGATTTTTATACTCGTTAGGACTGACTACATATTTTATAGATACTTTTTGATTAGTAAGTTTTAGTTTATCAAGTTTGGTGGTAACTTTTCATAGTGAGAAATATATAGATTATATATGTTTGTTCATTTTAGTGTGTGTGGATATATGTATTCACTCATTTCCACACTTATAGATTGTACCCATATACACACACACACACACACACACACACACACACACACACACACACACACACACACACACACACACACACACACATGTATATGTATTTCTTTATTTTATTTAACATTTATTTACTTTGGAAGTTCAACTGGACAAGTTGCCCATTTTCAGAGGAGGCCCAGGGAGAAAACCTCCACATAAAATCAACATACCAACATGTATTAAACCATTACAAAAATTGCACAGAAATGATCACATAAAATCACATAATAACACATATTATCACAGTTACACTTAGTAACAAAAGTAATTAGTGTCAGAAAAATTTTCAGAGTCATGGAATAAGGCATAATATACACTGGAATAGCAAGTCAGTAATGCTTGTTTGGTAATGTATGAATTGATATAATTACAATCTTATAAGTTCAAGAAGCAGTAAAGATATAGTGAAAGAGGACAGCGAGAGAAAGGGTGGGGAGGGAAGAAGTTCAGCCTGGTGAGGAGCAGGAGCATAACCAGTTGTCATTTAAGTGGATTTTTAGCAGTTTTTGGAACGGCGATGAGTTGGTTGTGTTTAGTATGTTTGGGAGACTGGAGTTCCATGATTTAGTGACATAGTTAGAATATAGTGAGCCTCCAAAACTACTGCTGGATTTGTAATTTTGAGTAGTAGTTTCTCAGAGGACTGTAGGGTCCTGCTGTTCAGGGGGATTTGTACTAGGTTCTGTAGGGCTGGACATTTGTCAGGTAGGTGTACTATGGAATGGGATACTGTAGGTTGGTTTCGGGTTAGGAGGTTGGAAAGCTCTAGCCATTTG